>NW_027192527.1:4360021-4471847 GCF_041956765.1 Thermoascus crustaceus | reverse complement strand
TATATGGACCTTCCCCTTGAAGATAATACATGGAGGAAGAGCCCAACCAGTAGAGTTAATACATTCAATCAAAGTAACCCATTCACGATTGCCTGGCTGTACAAGAGAGGCCTTTCCATAGTAATCAGCTCTAGTAACTACTTGTGCAGTAGCTACTAGGCCCATAGCAAAGCCAGTTTCGTCAAAATTGTAGATGTCTTCCTGTGCAATCCCATATTGCATTATAGTGATTTGTATGCAGTCAAACCACTCCCTAATAACTTTAGGGTCTTCACATTTTGCTCATCAATAATTGTAGCGTCGAGTATAGCGTGTTTTCACTTCATCACGTCATTTAATGAAGTTGGTAACCCAATTCTCTCCAACTGATTGAATAGGTGTCGTACCGCGCTCAGCAAGAAGAATATTGGCCATTTCTTGTATATGGGACGGTCGGGGGGCTGCTCCACATCAATCTAGCGAAAGAATCCATTGTATAAGCAATTCCTCTTCATTTTGAGTCAGTTTATGACTATTGGCGCGTATTTCTGAGCGTGAAGTTCTTCCATTAAGTCGTCGACGTAGAGTTTCATGGCAGATATTGAAAACACGTGCAGCTTCACGAATACTGCAAATTTCTTGCTTTTGAATAGCTGATATTGCAAGTATGACCCTCCCCTCTTTCTCAATAGAGTTATTTGAATTTTGACGCGCTTTTGGAGGCATGGTTGGTAGTTGAATTAGATGAGATTTTTGATCGCGTCCAAAACGCGTTAGGTGCCACGCTCGCTTGTGTGTCACGCTCGCTTGTGAAATACGTTATAGACCACATCTCACTGTCCTCGGTGTACAACAATCTCATAACACCAAATAAAGTTCTAAAAGAGATGCTAAAATGAGCTACAGGGAAGCTTTCGGTCATGTTAATTGGGTATGAGTCCAGATATCCCGACTAGTGCAGGTCTACATAACTCCGTCCCAGAGGTACTCCGCATTTTCCCTCTCCATATGTTCAAAAAATATATGTACGCAGTACATATCTACATGCTCCTCATTCTATTACCCTTCTCAACTCAGTCTTTCATGGCGATATTCCTCACTTCTTAGATCTCGCAGCTCTTGGTGCATTCCTTCTCGCCCTCTTCGCCGGTGGTTCCTGACCGGTACTATCCTGCTGTGGTGCTGGGGCAGATTTTGCGGTCCTAGCCGCTCTCCTGGTGTCAGTATTGGAGCTCTTTACAAGGGCCTGCTGTGCGGTAGGAGTATCCTGCCGTGGTGCGGTCACTTTCGCAGTCTTGGCCGCTTTCCTAGTACTAGTACCGGAGCTCTTCACCGGGGGATTATTCTTCTGGCTCCCGAGCTCGCTTCTTCCTAGTATTTCTGACAGCAGTTGTTCTATCGCTATGTTTGGGCTTTGCCTTTTGGTCTTCGTTGTTGCTGGGACTCGGATCAGCGGCAGCACCTGCAGAGGGAGTCTCAGTGCATACTACTATTCTTAACGCGTTAATTCTCCTTCCAGGTCTGTCCGTGGTGGGAAACCTGCACAAGGTGCGCAGTTCACCGTGGTTGATTGTAGGGTTTGCCCGGCCGACAAGCACGCCCACGTTTTGATACGCCGGAACGGGGCACGCTTGGGATAGCGTTTACGTAGCATTCTCTCTTCTTCTTCCTGGCTTGTTCATCTAGGGTGACTTCTGGGGAGGAGATGCCTTCCTGCGTCGGCGTTTTTAGGGTGGAGCCCGTGTGGTCTTTGCACCTGTCGGCTGTGGCGCTGATTGTTGTGCTGCTTGTCCCTCTATAGTGAAAATATTATGAGTACTTGAAACAATCACACTACAAACTATAAATCCTTGAGGGGGCTGAATTCAAGTAACCTTTTGTATTCCGCATTTGCTGATCTCGCCCAGCAACATTGACATTCGGCGGTCTATCCTGCTTTACGCGCTTCGTCCGTGCCCTTCGCCTCTCTGGACCTCTGCCTGTCGTTGGGGCATTCTGTGGAATGCGCTGATTGGGCAACGGAACAGACCCTGGCATGTCACTCAGTAATCAAGCGTCTCAAAGTTCTCTAGTGCAAAGGGGAAAATATGCAGTATGCAAGGGGTAACGGGAAAGACCCGCAAGAGGTCGACATTCAAGCACCAAGTCTCCATGTGATAGGCACACAGCGAATGAACACCATGTGAATATCTTTCTGAATCTTACTGGTGACCTTGAATTGAATCTACTTATATATATCGCTTATTACATCATACTGTATCCTTTCCGGAACTCACTTAATGATTCCAAAGGTATACAGTAAGAGACACACGAACATCCCCACAAAGGAGGAAACAATAACGGACCAAAGAGCTCTGTACTTGCCACCAACCGGCTCCATATGTCCACGTTCCTCAGCGAGCGCTTGCTCTTCTAGCTCCCGCTGATGATCTTCTTCGGGGTCGAAGTAATCGCCCAGACCACGCAGCCGAGGTCGATATATCTCTTTCCACCGCTCATCCTCTTCGCCGTATGCAGGAGACCCTGAGGAATCAGAAACTATCGGCTGCGAATGAGAAGCCACCGGCTGCTGTGTTACTCGGCTTGGACCCGATAGGATCCCGCTACCGAACATATGCATGACCGCTTTGAACGCCCGTCCTCCCGGAGTAGTCGGCTCTGCCGTTCGGGCATTGGCATACAGCATTGACGTAGGAGGTTCGCGTTCATACTCTGAACCGTCTGTCGTATATTTGCCATGGTTGTTCGCATCGAACTCGTTCTCGTCCGCCTCAGTCTCGTCGGTCTCCTCGCTCGTTGTCCACCCCGAAACTGCCCCTTCAGGCCTTACAGCGGCCCTTTCTGGTGTCCGTGGCCGCGGTGGTGGTTGCGGTTCCGGTTGCGGAGGAAGATGCGGCAGAGGGTTAGAAATGTCACGAACATGTTCAAACAGAGTAGAGGCTATGAGTTCCCTCTTCAAGGTTTCCCGCGTCAGCGGGTCGTACAGGGACACTCTGAGGACTTCCCATGCGTATTGACGCCACTGTGGATCATGCCATCTATCATCATGTCCAGGTCCAGGGTCGAATCTCCATCGCAGCCGTGGCGAAGCAATCTCCCTGGGAGGGGAAGGTTGGTATCCCCAAACATTATACACGTGGCGTGGAAGGTCAACATGTATCCAGGCATCAAACTGGCTGCGAATGAACAGCTCCATTCGCACTGGCGATGGTGTCAGTTCTCGTGGTTGTGCCGGTTCAGTATCCGCTTCGATGATCCAATGGGGCGGTAGGGTTCCATGATTTCCGACCGCTATTCTCGGAACAGCATTAGGACCGTAGCCCTTTGAAGGTTGGGGCTGCGTATTTCTCAGGTTTTCCTCTGCGAATGGATCTTCGAGATTGTGAAGACCTTGCTGTCCCACTGTATGGGACGGAGGTTGCCATGAGGGGGGCTGTTGCGGGCTATTTGGATCCGAACTTTCATCTTTCGCAGCGGGAGATGACCCGGAAGTAGTTGAGTCGTCTTGTAGATCAGACTCCCGCCAGATATGTAGCGGCTGCTCCGGCGGGCCTCGAGGCAATCTAGGCTGATGATGCGCTAGTCTCTCAGTGGGAGATGCATCGCCGTAGTGGACTGCTGTACGCCCAGGAGTGGGAGTGATTGATCTGACGCTGTCTTCATCCTCTTGCTCCGAGCTGGAGGACTTCAGCCGCTTTGAAGATGGTTCGGACATCCTTCACTCGTTGAGTAATTTCAAGTATACCGTTGTCGGTTGCGATGTTTATGTTTTCTGTCAATTCATTTTCAGCAGCTGCTATACTGAATTTCATGGTCCGTATCCTACTTACTAACAATTTCCTTCTTTTACACCAGTCGATAGATAGAGAGAGAGAGAGACTTCCCGTCGAAATCATAAGCGGAACGGCGAGATACGGGAGTAGTGGGTAATTCGCTGGTCCAAAATATGCGACTCTCTTAGACCTCTCAGACAAGTTAGAAAAAGAAAAGGTGTCTTCCCGCTCACATTATGAACCGTACCGGAACAAAAAGATGGTAGGAAGCCTTCTTTGATCTCCCTGATCGCCGATTGTCTCATTCACAAGCTCAACTCTTTCACCACCCAGCACGAACAATCGCCTTTGTGTAGAGGTATAACAACCGTATATAGCAAGTATGGACACATTTCCTGCTCTTTATCCATTTTACCGTTTCATTTTCACCTTCGGTTTCTGGCGTTCGAGTCTGGCTTCAAATTGAGGACGGTAGCACAAAGAAACGAGTCTCAACCGCGTTCAGCGGATAAGACCGGATCGGCGAAGAAAGAACTCCAGACACCACAATGCACAGAGACAGGGTCTTTCAAGCAAGATATATAAGACACAAAGGGAGAAAATTTAGGATATACCCATATCACTTCGATAGAGAGAATCCCATTTTTGTCAGTACCAATTGTTTCTGAATGGATGGTCTGAACGGAGATAAGGCAGTAAACACATACAGCCATTCCGTCCGGAAGGAACGAGTATGGTAAGCCGAGAATGCAGTATAGCGGCCGTGTATATTCGCTACCAATAGAATGGGGGCCAGAAAAGAGGTGCCTGTAGCAAAGAGAAAGAGACTCGAGTCACCACCAAAGTCGCTGATGATCTGACTGAGAGTGCTGCTCAGGCACTGGATGTGCACAGATATTCTCCTACGCATGTGAAGGATCGGATCAGATCAGAATACACGCGTCGCGCTGCAAAGCAAAGCTTGGAAGTCGGCAAAAGCTCCAAGATCTCATGCAGGCAGATGAGGTGTGGAGAACAGCAGCAGCAAGCTGCAAGGAACGGTATAACATGATACATCAGAGCCGTGGTCCACCAGGCCATAGAATTTAGACACCATCCTGTCAGCTTCTCAGGAGCAGAGGATCATGCTGACGGAGATAGAAAAAGTGCATTCTTCCATCCAGGAATAAAGTTGAGTTAAAGGGCATCCTGAGACAGACTGGGCCTGTTGTGGTGTAGGACCTGGAATGCAGGCACTCAGCTGAGGTCGTCGGTGGCGCTGTTGATTGAGTAGAATAAATAATGCAGGCGCTGCTGGAGGACACTGAACAACCATCACGAAAGTAACATCATCACAACAACGAACTTCTCTCATAGAAGAAGCGATTGAGTGATGATACTAACAAAACAAAGGAAGCAAACTGAATGTCGCACCCTTGCCAAAGGGCAAAGAATGGAAGGGAAACCTGTAGGAACTTTAGGGCAAGCAGGGTCAGCCTTGCAGGAGAGAGGTGAAGAATGCGGGGGCTCGTAGCAGGCGGCTGAGGACACCTCCCAGGCACCTCCCATAGCCCCATATAACAAGCTTCGCATGCCCCGCCTCTCTTCCATCAGGTTTTCGCGGATGGATCCCACATGCCACGGACTTCTGTCGCAGGAAATGACATCGAGGAAGCTCAAAGTGGCTAAATAAGTATGCAGGTTTGCATGTGCTCTGCACGGCTACACTGCTTCTCTTAGCGAGTATTATTATTAGCACGCGCAACTCCGGCAGATAGATGAAGATGGTACTGCAAGACCACTTGGAGCTACTGCTCCCGATAGGCTGATCTCATAACACAGATGCAAAAAATTCGTATCTTCAGAGAAGAAAAGCCATGATTCAAATATTAATATGGTCGATCAGTTAAACACATCGACCGTATCCGAGTAATTAAGAAAAATGAGCCTGCTGCTCATTCCCATCGAGTTCTCCTGTCTGTACACGTACAGTACAAGATGCTTTCCAACGTCACCGCTCACAAACGAGTACGTTAAAATAGATAGAAGTTGAACCCTATATCCCAGAATCAAAGCTGATCCTCTCTTGATAGCCATATAACAATGGAGAATTCTCCTATGATCCGATCCCCGCCACCATTCCCTAGCTAAACCACAGTCTATTTATTCATCAAAAGAATTTTGATAGAATGAGAGTCATGGATCACATAGTCTTGTACCTGGTCTGTTTACTGCCAGTATCTAGGCTCGTTGAAGACCTGGTAATAGTGTCCGCGGACGCCCTGACCACGGAACATAGCCGGGAAGCGGCGTCCCTCTGGGACCATCTCCTCCGGGATCTGCATCTCATTCTCGGGCTCGGGTTCGCCAATGACGAATTTGCCGACCTGTGGAGAGGATTGGTTAGTACCTGACTGTAAAGACTCGGATGGACAGCAACAAGGAAAAGGTGATTTCGACAGGAGGGGTTCGAGAAAGCTCGTACCTGTAGCTCAGTATCCGTGATGGAGTCCCGACTGACTCTCGCGTAGCCAGTTCGCTTCAACTTCTTATAGAGAATATACTCGCACCACCTGTCCCAGTCCGTCGGGTCGATGTCTTTCATGCCGCTCAGTTCGCTCACATAGGTGTTGTAGTTACCCTCGAGGGGCTTCGTGACAAGATAACTCAACAAGATCAGCGGACGGGGTGACTCGCCCATCAACTTTGACAGATACTCGGTTTGCAGACGGCGGTCCTCTGGGTCCTCCTCCTGGCCTGAATGGAAGACCACGACATCCACCATCTCGCCGTACATGTCAAGAGTCGCGTGGATGGCTGGTGCGAGTTCACCAACAGGAGAGGGAAGAAGGTGGTGGGTAGAGTTGAGGATAGGGAATTTAGAAAGAAGGGCAGCTCCCCAAGTGTGCTTGTTGGGTCCAGGGCCGTAATCAACATACATGCCCAGATCTTCAGCGAGGAATTGGGTAGCGTCACGGTTGCCCATGATGATACGCTGCAGATCAGACTCGAGAAGACCGATAACGTCCACCTCGAGATCCCTGATAAGATCCCGCATGCGCCGCTCGGATGACCACATGTCGTTGTCAAGAGAGAAGTGGATGGTCCAAATACCGGCCGTGACAACCTTATCTTCCTTGTGGTATGGGGTGTAGTCATTTGAAGGGAAACGCAGGTAAGCAATCGAAATAGAGAGCAGCTGCAGAACCGCGAGAACATAGATGTAGTACGAGCGCTGCTTTCTGCCATTCGGGTTGATTGTCTTGTTTCTCACGCTGTAAGAGGAGTTGGACACCGAGGCGGAAAAGACGCCAGCGCCAATAAATAGCATGGTACTGGTCATGACCCAATCGGTGTGTTCCCTCACGAGAGCGCCACCTGGAACGAAGGCATACGCGACAACCCATACGTGGAATAGCACCAGGAAGTTGTACACGAGGAAACCAAGACCGAATGTAGTCGCCGGCGAATGGCGAACAGCGGAAGTAAGCAACACTGGCGTGACAGCCGTCAAGTAGACTGCGAGAGTAAGGCCACCATAGAAACCGGTCCAGTGGCTGTAGCAAGTTAGCATTGCTGCGCCGACAGATCCGATACCGAAGGCGGTCCAGCTGCCGGCCAGACACGGATAGAACAAGCCCAAGACAAGACCGGCACCCATGGCAAAGATCGTCCACGCGCCGTGGGGTGCGGCAATCGGACCCCTGACCGGGAATCCTTCCCAAACCCAGCTAATCATGGTGCTAGAATCAGATAGGAGTGAGTGCAGTCCGAAAAACAGACCGCCAAGACCCAGGGCGGCCAGGACTGAAGAGCCTTTCTTGGCGCTCGGAGGGAAGTAATCTCCTCCACTAGTGGTAGATCGTCTCGTGGAGCGCAAGACGGCCAGAACAGCAAGGGCAAGGCCCAGTTTATTCCACCCACCGTTTTCTGCGTGCATAATTGGCCAGATGGGGTTATTGGTCTTGCAAGCAAACTTGGCAACACTCGACGCAACCAAACCGATACCCCAGGCGAGGATTCGAGATTCGAGGCGGGTTGGTTGAGCACGTTCTCCATACCAAGTTGCGGCCCACGCGAGACAACTTATAGACACAGCGAAACCAACAGTGAAGAGACGGTAGGCCGGGTCCCGAACGAGATATGCTAAGAGACCGACCAAAGACAGGAAATGAAGAGTACGAGTGTTGTGCACTGCGAGAGAACGCAAAGATGGGATCGCCAGCAGGAAAGGCGAAACAGAAGCCATCACAAACACTTCGTAGCCGGAGATGCCCATATGCCAAAGAGGGAAATCTGACAATGTTAGAAAACGCGACCGCCCCGCCCGCCAAATTCATCGGCACACTTACACCATATTAAAACACCGAGAGAAGTCAAGAACGACCAGAAAACAAACTACAGTTTGTCAGCAACGTCATTTTTCGGATATCACTGTTGGCATTACCCCATTATAGACATCGGCCGCAGCATCGATGGCCTCTGACCAGAGAAAACCCTCACCAAATGTATGGCCAACAGGTTTGCCTTTCCTACTAGACGGTTAACCTTTCAGTTCAGGTTTCGGTTATATATGCAAACTAGACGTACTCTTTCTCAAGAACGGCATCTGCGGTGGTCTGCAATTGCCTGTTCATTCAGACTTAGAACAATGTCTTTCACATTCCAGCAACCGAATTCTGACGACTGTACATTTGTCTACTTCGGAAGCCACTGCACATACCCTCTGCTGACCCCTTTAACATCCCTCAGAACAATCTCAAATCCTTCAAAGTCGAGTGCTGTGACCGCATCAAACCCGACGTCGAACAGAATCAAGGACCACTCAAAGAAGGCATATTTAGTGTAGGCTATGGAGAGGATCAGAAACTGTACACCCAAAGTATGATACTAATGTTGACTCACCACCGGGCACCTTGTGCACTTTATGCTGGATAAAGTAGTAGATCAAGGGGACCAACGTGCCGAAAAAGAGGCCTGCCAGGATCTTCCGGTACTTCACGGCACGACGGTTGTTGGGGCTCAGCGCAAGACATCCAAGCGTCCATGGCAAAGTCGCAACAAGGTATGAGATCATGAAAATATCATGCCAATGATGGTCGTCGGTGGAAGTAACATAGGTCCAGCCACCACACATCAATGTTCTGAACAGGCCCGTTCCGACAACCACCTTCGGGAGGGTTGCATTTGGTCGTGCCGAAAGAACATACCAAAGGAAGACGAGGGCAAAACGAGGACCGGAGGTGATAGCGATAAAGACTTGGAAGACGGAACGTTCGGGATACCGGTCACCGATCGTCGCTGAGACTGAAGGAAACCACTCATCGGGGTAGCCATAGTATTCGTTCTGGACGATCTTGTGGAAATGTAGATACGTGCCCACGATCAATGCGCCGAGGAAAGCAGCATACGCGAAGACTGTATGGGCCCAGGACACCCATTTCCCGTTGAACTGAGCGTAAGTTAGAAAGCGGTTGTCAGCGGAGCTCCTGATTGCGGTGCACTTACGGCCACGACGGCATCCCCGTCCTTGAACTTGGGGGCCATTTGCGGCGGGGAGAGAACGAGCGGCTCAGGATCAATAGGTGATGTCCGGAAAAAAGAACGTCGAGAATACAAAAAAAAACGGATAGACAAAGGACGGAAGAAGACACAAGAGCCGCCCCTGAGACTCCAGAGCGAAATTGACACTCTCGGGGACGACGGACGAGGCTCGAGACGCGCAACGGGGCAGGTTGCTTGCTGCGGTGCGCCTAAGCCCAACACGGGCAAGCGGCCTCGGCACCCGGAGATCCTGCGCGGGACGCCGACAACTTTTTATGCTCTGTTGACCAGACGCTGCAGATCGCAGCAGCTCTCCAGCACAGCAGCCATGTCGGGCGCCAGCGATAAGGCGCGCTTCTACCTGGAGCAGTCGGTGCCGGAGCTGAAGGAGTACGAGAAGAAGAAGATTTTCAGCAAGGTAAGAGGGTGCAATCTAATGTCTCCAGCGCGGCAGAAGCTAACCGACTTTTTGTTCTAGGATGAGATCACAGCGATTACGAGGAAACGGTCCGACTTTGAGCACAAGCTCAATGCTCGTGGCGCCCAGCCGAGCGATTTCGCGCGATACGCAGAGTACGAGATGAACTTGGATCTTTTGCGCCGCAAACGGGTGAAGCGGCTGGGAATCAAAACCCCGGCATACACCGGCCAGCGACGGATTTTCTTCATCCTGGAACGGGCCACGAGGAAATTCCACGGAGATCTTGGGCTATGGATCCAATACATAGAATATGCGCGACAGCAGAAGTCGCATAAAAAGCTATCTCAGATCTTCACCGATGTTCTCCGACTACATCCTACCAACGCTGACCTGTGGATATATGCCGCCAAGTACGCGTTGGATGACCATGCAGACATGACGCTGGCTAGGAGTTACATGCAGCGGGGTCTGAGGTTCTGCAAGAGTTCCAAGATACTTTGGATCCAGTATGCTAAGCTGGAAATGATCTATATCGCAAAGATGGCTGCTCGACGACGGATATTGGGTCTTGACCGAACTAGAGAAGAGACCTCTGCGCCAGAGCCCTCAATTGACGACCCCAACGCCGACATGATCCGGCTACCGGAGATCACAGGCGAAGATATCAACCCAACCGTCGGAAAAGATGAAGAAGTCGATCAGGTGGCGCTGCAGAATCTCAATGCTACACCTGCCTTGAGCGGAGCCATTCCTATGGCTATCTTCGATGCCGCCATGAAGCAGTTCAACAATGATGACGCTCTTGGCTATGACTTCTATGACATGGTCGCCCAGTTTGAGGATACGCCATGTCTGCGGAAGGTTCTCGAACACATTGTCGAGACGCTGCTCGCAACTTCCCCGAACAGCTACCGTACACGAATCAGCCACATCAAGGTCCCTACCGCCGGAATCAATATATCGTCACCAGAGTTCCCACGGGCTCTTGGTACATCTCTCAGCCGTTTGAAGGAGTATGGACAGGACCGCGACCTTGCCCAGGAGATCCTCAAATGGCTGCAACCCTTGGCAGAGAAAGAGGAGCTAGACCCTGCTCTGCGCAAGGTCATCACCGCAACGGTGCGGAGCTCCGAACGGACCCTTCAGGCGCAATCCAGTTGATACTTCTGTTGGATAATCAGGGAGGGAAAATGCTATGTTTCCGGGCGTTCATCGGTAATCGTGTACATAGTCCAGCATAAATTATTATTCGTCGTATTTGCTGCCACGCCGGCTGCTCTTCTTGCTGCTGTGTAGTTTCTTCATCTTGATCCTAGCTTCATTTTCCGCCTTTTGACTACGTAGTGTCAGTAGACAACGTCAGAGACATGGGAGAGAGTGGCATACAGCTTCCTGACTCGTTCTTTCTGCTCTTCGGAGGTCTCTCCGCGAATGACCGCCTTGCCAGCCGTCTCTAGGAGCTGACGAAGCTTCTCGAAGCAAGCTTCCACATTGCTAGTCTGTTTGCGCGACTCATCGGATTGAATCACCAGGCTATCGCTCCTCTCTGCGGCATAGCGCGATGCCCGAAGTTCGGGGTGTAGGAGGCTTGGTACGAGGGGTAGAAGGGAACTGAACGGGACTCTTAGGGTGGCCTTGGAATTGACCCTACGGTGGGAGCGGTCAGTGTTGCTCGGTACGGCATTATGTAGTTCAGGATACGCACTTGTTGACATTCTGACCTCCCGGGCCGCTCGACCTGCTGAACGAGACATCACAGATCTGGCGCGGGATGGTCTGGGAATTGAGCTTGGAGAGCCACTCTCTGGCAGCCCTCAATGCCTCCTCGTCCGGCTCCTCAGCCTTGAGGGCAGCGGCCCGCCTGGACGCGAACCGTCTAAGGGACAATTGGCCCACACGGGCAACGGCACGTGGGAAGAGACATGAGGATGTAGACGGTCGTGCTAGGGACGCGATCATACCCACGATGGCTGGGATAGCAGACTGTGTGTAGTGATAGTACAGTAGCGGTACGGGGTATCACAGCGTGAAGCCAAACCCGAGGCTTCCAGAAAGACGGGTGCTCCTAAGAATAACAGCGACGGCCAGGCGGTCTGGGCCTCCCGCTAGACGGCGGCCACAAGCTCTTCTGCAGCAAAAACCCCTTTGGCCCAGCCCGCCACTGTCGTGCCCGTTGCGCAAACCATCTGCTTTGCTTCCCCTCCGGCCTTCTCGCTCCCCTTCCCTCAGCGCCCATCGCTCCATCGCCCAACTCGGTCTCTACTCTTCCCATCTTCCCTTCTCCAGGCCTCCCCATCTGCTGGCCGTCGGTCTCATCTTTTCTCCTCTCCGCCCACTGCCGTCCTTCCCCTTCTCTGCTTCGTCCCATCTCCTCATCTTTCTTCTCTCTCTCTGCTCCCCCGTATCCCTGCACCCCAGCTGCGGTGTGCGCTTGGCCAGCTTGCCGCCTTTCTCGTCCGATCTGCTTCTGCCAAACATAGCCCCACCTTAGCTCTTCGGATGCGAAAATCCCCTACCTGCGTGCTCTTCCTCCCCGTGCCGTTGTAGATGAGTCGCATTGCCATCCGGTCGCCTACATGACGCCCAGTCCCCCAGATGAAGCTATCCATTTCCGCGGAGAGACCTTGACCCCTGAGAGTCCGCGTCCGCTACACGTTCCGGAGCCGGCCAACATCCCGGTGCTCCAGAATCAGATGGATCCCGTCTTCAACGACACGTCCACCTACGAGAAACCCCAACCTGGCGAGGAGAACGCGCTGCCATACGACGGGCTCCCTTCGTATGCGTCGTTCCCGGGGCTGGTCAATGGGAGAGATAATGATGCGGGGGGATCAGGCCAGGAAACAGGTAGCTTCCACTCTGGGTCTCAACAGGTGGATGGGTCGATGAACAGGAATGATACTCTTCTTTCAACTGCTAAGAATGCATTTCCATCGGACCACTCTTCACCTGCTGTGACTGAGACCGCTGTTGCTCGGGATGCAGCAGATCCAAGTCTAACTGCTCTTCCATCAGATCCTGCTGCCCTTCTAGAAAAAGCCATCTCCTCCGAGATCTCTTCTTCCCAACAAGCTCCTCCGGTGGCCCTCGACGCTGCTCCTGCTCCGACGGCGCTGCCGCATCACAACGTCCCCACCGCGAGCGAGGTAGACGCTGCACCTCCCAGCTCCAACGAGCAACCTGATGGACTAGACTCTGAGAAACGCGGTGACGCCGCGTCCAACGGCGCCGAGGAGGGCGTGGACTTCCAGAATCTCCTTGATAACCTCTCCCCCTCTGCCTCCACCGCTCCCTCTGGCCCTGCCGTCACCGCGACCACCACTGCGGATGACTCTGCTCCCCCTCAAGCAACGACCGATAGGTCTCTCCCTACCCATATGGGTCTTCCCCCGCGCCCTCCACCCCAGGAAAAGCCTTCCATACACCCCAACTACACCCCCAGTGATGATATTCGCTCCTATCACCAGTTTCCTCAGCAGTCAAATACCTCTGCTGCCTATGCGACTCAGCAAAGTAATTACCCCCCAAGTTCTCTGCCACCTCTAGTCTCTGCTCCCGGCGCACCTGGCACGTCGTCGGGAGCGAATGGCTTACCGCCGCCTCCCGTGGCCACATTCCAGCAATCCCAACCACCTGCTGGCAAACCACAGGAGGCCGCGACTCAGCCAGGTCAGAAAAATAACAAGCCTGATAGACAGTCGGGGAGATCGGATGATGACGCTCCCTGGGGACCCGAGGTGCAGAAGAAGTATGATGAGTTTCTGCACGATGAACGGGTCTATGTCACAGAAGGCCTTTGGGACCGCTTTCCACCTGGTTCCAGGTTGTTTGTTGGTCAGTATACGCCTCCTTCCTTGTCACCATTCTTTTTTACTGACTTTCATTCATCTAGGCAACCTGCCGACAGAAAGAGTAACCAAGAGGGATCTGTTCCATGTCTTCCACAAGTACGGTAAACTAGCTCAGATATCTATTAAACAGGCATATGGTTTCATCCAGTTCCTCGACGCCAACGCGTGCTATGAAGCGTTGCAGGCGGAACAAGGAGGTGTCGTGAGAGGCAGGAAGATACGTGAGTTCTGCCTTTTCCTCTGTCCTTTTTAACGCTCCTATTCCCTGACCCCTTGCAGATCTTGAGATATCGAAGCCGCAAAGGAATAGTAGACAGGGCCCACCTCCCCCGGAGCCTCCACGACCGCCTCCTTCTAGGCGCTCAAGGTCCCCTGAATATAGGGGAGGATCAGGAGGACGTAGTTTGCGGTCGCAGGGTGACCGTTATGACAGAGCTTATGACTCAGGAAGGGTGCCATTCAGTGACTTTAGGGACGAGCCTCCTCGACGGCGCGATGATTATCGACCGCCCCGATCTCCCTCCCCACGCGGTTTCCGCGGTAGAGACGAGTATCGACGTGATCGAACTCCTGAGAGGTATGATCGACGTGACCGCGACCGTGAGAGACGACGCTCTCGGTCCCCGTACGGGAGAGATAGGAGATATAGAAGCCCAAGCCCGAGAGGGCGCGGGTATGACAGCGATTCGGACTTGCCAATCCCCAGGCGAGTCCCCAGGGATGTGCCGGACGTGCAGGTCATTGTCCTTGATGACGTGGATAGGTGAGGATCGGACGGACTTTTTCTGCACGTCATTTCTCGTGCTGACTTTATCCAGGAACTTCATTTTCCACATTGAGAACTCGTTCCAAAGCCGGGGTCTACGAGTTGATGTTCTAATGCTGAGCCCACGAATCTCTCTTTCCGCGGTTGTTCGACGCCAGATTATCGAGGGGGTCCTTGCTGTGGTTAAACTCTCTCGTAGTCACCAATACTCGGGCAAGATCCCGTTGCAGGTATTCAATCGGAGCGGCGGAGTGGACAACGTCCGTTTTAACGGTGAGTGGCAGATCAGTCGGTCGCTGGTTATCTATACAAGCACGCGCTAATACATGGATTCAGAATATTCCGAGCTCGACTTGAACGTTGCAGCTGAGATTGTTCTTCATACCCAAAACATGCAGCGCAGCGGCTCTACCAATCCCTTCCCGCCGAATCCACCCTTCACCGCTCCACCGTTCGCGCCGGGACAGCCTCAACAAGCCACATTGCCCCAGCTTTCGAATCCTGGCAATGTTGCCAATCTGATCTCGACATTGGACGGACCTACTCTTCAATCGCTCTTGGGGGCTCTCCAGCAGAGGCAACCTGCCGTCCAGGCTCCTCAGCAGCCTTTCCCTGCGGCTGGTGCCGGCAACACCACGGATCTTGCCAGCCTTTTGAGCAATGCAACTCGCCAACAGAATCCGGTGCAGCCCGTGCAGACTAACCCGCAGCAACCGCTCCCCGGACAGCCGTTCAATTTGCAAATGCCAGGCGCGCCGATGGTTCCCGATCCGAACTTGATGTCGCTCCTGGCGAAAGGGTTAGGAGGGCAGCAGCCGCAGGGTCAAGCCTCCGTTGGTCCGCAGGTTCAGAATATTGTGAATCAGTTGGCGAAATGGAAGCAGTGAACGATGATTCCCCCTTTTTGCGTGTCTTCGGCGTTTCCCTGTTGTCTTTGAGGTTCCGGATGATATGTGCTCCGGTTTCCCTGACGTCGCGTGTGATGGCTTTTTTTTAATATCCCATGTCTTGTGTGTTTTTCCATTTTCTAATGTAACCCTCCAGAGACGATAATGGAACTGTAACTGTGACCAGGTCAGCAAAGTTTGGGCGACGGCGAAATGGATTGTGAGCAAAGCAGCATGGAGACATAAACACATGTCTGGCCTGCTTGTTTCTTGCTTCTACTCTTTGAGAACTTTTTTCTCTGCACAAGTTTTTTTCCTCATTTTTTTGAGCATCGGGACATAACAGGTGATTTTCTTTCTTCCTGATATGGAAATGAATATACACTAGGCAATGCATTGATAATTGCATTCTGGCGCGAGCCAGACATTTCTCGACTCATAACTTGTCTCTTCCATATCTTCCTGCACTTAGACTTTGTAAAAAGGAATATGTAAAAAAGAAAAGAAAAGAGGATCACCATTTGTATCCGGCAGATTTTGTTCGGTCTGACATGATGTTCGTAACGTAAAAATATATAATGTATATGGTACAGCGTCTCCGTCTCTCCAGACCCAGCTCAACTCCGTTCCCCTATCGTATCGTATCCCATTCGTCAACAGTCTCATTGCTTAACGCTGAGCCTTCTGCGCCTTCAGCTCCGCAACCTTGGCCTCATCCTCCTTCTTTATCCGCTCGATCGTCTTGTCCCGGTTATACTCCATGACGCGCTTCTCCTTGAAGTATTTCACCTGCACCAATCCATAGTTGTCAGCATACATGCAAATCTCAACCAAAGCCCGCAACACAAAAAGACACCCCGCGGTGAGAGAGAAGGGAGAGACATACCCAGGTCCTAGAACAGAAACTCTCAAACTCGGCAATCTCCCTCCCGCAGCTCCGGCGCGCCTCTTTATCGTGCTTGATGGCGTCCAGGATGTCGTGCCGGTCGAGGCAGGAGAAGAAGAGGTCGCGGGCGTCGTAGCACTGCTGGCGCGAGGAGCGGTCGGGCGCGATGCGGCCGCCGTCGGAGGCCTTGGGGGCCGTGGGGCCCGAGGAGGACCAGGGGAACCAGCCCATGTTCACTTTTTTTGTTTTTTCTTTTGTAGTGTGGGAGGGATTGAGAGGTTTTCTTCGTTAGAGATTGGTGGAGGAGAGGGTTGGGTTGTGTTCTAGGTATTCAGTAGTGAAGACAAGCTGCTTGCTCCGCAGTCCGCGATCTGTACGGCATACAGCATGCAGTTGCAAGTCCGGAGTAAGTAATTTTAAGTTATTCCGGGCCGATGCGATCGGAGCTTACCGCGGCTGCGGCTGCGGCTACGGCGCTAAACTTGTCATGGGTCGATGCCGGTGATCGATGAGGATCGTCGCCGCGCCGCGGCCGACTCGCAATCAGGTAACCCCCCTCTCCGCTCCACGCTGTCTGGACAGTTTACAACAATTGACGAAAGGCAAACGGAGCTGGTCTATACCACGATCGTTGATATTTGAATTTTTCCTTTTTCTGTTCACCTTCTCTAAAACTCTTTCTTCTTCCCAAATTGAACTTCATACCTACCTTTGAAGCCCGTTGACCGGAGTGTCTCAACAGTCAGTCAGCAACATTCTAGACAAATGCGCCTCCCTGCCTAGGTGTACGCCTGCATTTTATACTAGGTAATCCTATTCTCCTCGCGAGCGCTTGGACGAAACCAATCAATCCAATCCGTTACCCGTACTTGTACGACACCGTACCAATCTCCCTATCTCCTCCGCCCTGCGCATCGCATCGCCATCCTAAACCCTCCGACCCTCAAACCTAACACCACATAACAACCCCTCGAAATAAAAGAAAAAGAAACCATGCCCCCACCCCGCCGCCGGCCCCCGCGCCCAGGGGCCCTCAGCGACCTCTCCCCGCTGAAGATCATGAAGAAGATCGTCCTCTTACAACTGGCCTACTACGCGTCGGCGACGGTGCTCATCCTCTTCGCGACCCTGGCCGCGGGGATGCCGTTCGATATGGATCTGATCTTCGGCTGGGACAGCATCCGGGGGGACACGACGATCGGGTATATCCTAGCGCTGGTGTGGTTGTTGAATGGGTTTGTTTCGTATGTTGCCTCTCTCTTACCCCCTTTGATGTCCGACGGGACATGATCTTGATGCTGATGCTAATGGGATATGTTGACGACAGAGTGATCTACCACCTCCTCCTCATCTCCCGCTCCAAACTCATCCCGGACTTCGCCTGCACGCTGCACTTTATCCACCTCTGCGTCACATGGCTCTACACGCACTCGCTGCCCGCCAACTGGCTCTGGTGGGGCCTGCAGGCCGCCAGCGCCGCGCTCATGACGTTCCTGGGCATCTGGGCCTGCCAGTGGAGGGAGTTGCAGCCGATCAGTTTTGGTTTAGGCGGCAGCAGCGCCGCCGGTGCTGGTAGCAACGCGGCTGGCGAGAGCAGTCAGTCACAGCAACAACAAGGGCAAGGAGACGGAAACGCGGAGGATGGTCTCGCAGGGTTCCCGTCGCGCGGGCGGGGACGGACTCGGAATCTGCGCGATAGCGGTGGGGAGTATGAGATGGTGCGGATGAAAGAGGGTGATGAGCCGGTATAATTTTTTTCCTCGTTTGCATTATTAATACTTTGCTTCGTATTATTCCTTTTTACTTCGTTTCTTTTGTTTTGTCTTACTATGATAAACCCATCTGCGCGTGTATCCTGTTTCTTGCCAGGGGCGTGTTCTTTTTATTTCCTATTTGCTTTCTTGTATACCCCATCATGTCTGTCTGTTTTGCTTCTTTCCAGCTGGCGTTCTGGATCCCTTCTTGTTTTCTTGCATGGAATTGCATCCTATATACCTATTCTGCTGCATGTGGGGGGCGCCTTGGGAATAGACTCTTCAGGCACTTTTTCGTGTACGCAGGCATTCTCCTGTATTTTTTTTACCCACATCTTATTGCGTTGTATCTCTGAATCAGATTTGGTGTCCTGCCTACCTACTTTGGGCCAGTGGGAGGGAACAACTCGCAGAGAGATAGATGGAAAATCTCATGCTCTCACCAACAGTGCTATCTGCAGCTATATACAAGAATCTGGAGGCGGTGAGAGAAGAAAGAGAGGTGCTGGGCTGGCTGCCCTAGACGCACATATATGATCTTAGCTACAAAGGGAAACCCCGCCCAGATCGACAATATATGATAATGATATGCCCCCCCATGAAGAAAGTCGCATTTCTGATTAAAACGGTTAGATTGAGGATCTAACCATGAACCGAAAGGCTATGAGGGAATTGGTACCATGCTCCATGGGGTTGAAGTCTGTCTAGCTGGGTAAAGGTTTCATCGAGGATCATAAGATTTGAAAGTTACCGCACTATTTGCTATCATGATAGAATGTCAAAACCCGTGTACCTAGGTACATTGGAAGGATGCCAAGGAAGATGAGAACAAGCCGGATCAGGACGCTTTTGACCCCGGGGTCAAAGAGTTGGCCGCAGGTTTCTGTAAGATGATATGGGTGTTGCCGAGAATTCTACTTTGCTCCACAGAACAACTTCTGCAGTACAAGTCGATAACTCAGAAAAGGCCATAAATTTCTTAAAATGGCATTTTGTTTACATTTAGCATCCTTTTGTTTTTAGACTATGGTAGAGTGCTTTTATCAAATAGGCAATCTTGCCCAACTGCCAGCGATTAGGTTCAGCGAGCCAATTCTTGAATTTATTCCACTATATTTCCCTCCCCCCAAAACGCACATTTAATGAGTTTTAAAATATCCCTTTTACATCCATATTCTGCCTTTGTAGCAGAAATTGATGGAACACTAAGATGGAGTGCCTGAGATTCGGGGATTGGCTGGTATCACGCACTGAAGCGCGATTGAGAGGTCCGATAAATGTACCGCTCTCCATACTCTGCGGTCATTACCGGGGATTCGGACTTGAGAACAGAGTATATGCCGCCCACTGCAGATGGGAAAGCTAGCATTTCTTGACCTTATAACTTCATGCACATATATAGTTTTATTCATTTGGAAGCGTGTCTTCCGTTTTCTATTTACCACCGGTCCAAAGGGGAAAGAAAATGGCCGTGGTGAATGGAAGATTGGCAATGATGAGGATTGGGAAGATCTTGTCAAAATTCACTGTCTCTGGAGCCCAAGGAGCCTAAATCTCGAGCTCACTTGATCACCTTGTCCTTCACACACACAATTCTGTCCCTCGTTTCGTCCCACTGTCAGCTTTCTTTTACACTCGGTCCCAACCGTCATTCATCTATGGATGAATTTGATGACCTTGTCCTTGACGACCGCCCTCTCGAAAACAAAAGTCGACGTCTTCAGTCGAGCCTACCCAGCTGCCTCAGAGGCTTGATCTCGGAATGAGCGACGCCAGTCAAGGCTTGGCCATGGTCGCGATTGTAGACATCGCCGCTCTCGATCCCCATTGGGGTACCCAACTGGAAGCCAACAGACCTTTAATTCATCAGCACGTTGAAAAGCTCATCCATGATTTCGAGCAGAGCCTGCGCAGGTTCGACCCTGAAAACTGTGTGCATGCGTCTGCGCACCGAGCCATCATTGATCGAATCAAAGCCTCAGTGCCGGAGAGTTAGAGACAAAAGCTCCTAAATTACTCTGCCCGCAAACCCAACGAGTACTGCATTGTTGACCTTTCCAACATCGATATGAGCATGAACGTCAACGACATGGTCATGTCGTCGAAGCCGCGCCTGGAAGCAGGACAACACCGTCGTGCTGCAATAATGAAAATGAACGGAATCTCTCCTGAAAAGAACCGTGGTGTCTTCATGGACACGGACCTAACGAGTGTTGACACCAAAGTATGAATCTTCCTGCCTAGCCATATTCTGCCAGTGCTATACTAATCTTAAGATAGTCGACCATGTGGCCTGTCGAAATATACTATCAGGACTTCTTCGAGAAGAATCCCGTAAGCCAAGTTCGCTTGCAGTTGAATGCCGCGGTGTCCAACAAGATTGGCGAGAGCATATACAGAAACTAATCAGCCATCCCTGGGGCCGGAGTAATTTGGTAATTGGCAATGTCACTCGTTGCCTCTCTAGTCACCACCCAAGTGTTGGTTCCCGTCCCTTATTCATTCCATGATTTGATCTGACTGGTCAGATAGGTTTTTTTTATATCTCCTTGAAGAAGTTGACGAGTGGTTCGAAAGGGTCCTGAAGGAGCACCGTTTTATCATTGACTCTATTGACGCGCAGGTTCTGATCGACAGAGGCCCCGACTTCACTACGTACAACCTTCGTTCTCTCTTTTTCCCCGTGTGGGAAGATTTTACATTTGGACAGAGGGATTCTGATGACATCCGTGGCGAGATCCATCGGTTGAGTGCTGCAGAACTGAAAAGATTGAAGCGCTACAACGAACGCCCGCATTGGGAACTGCTGTCTGAACTCGCAGTGGTGGACGGCGTGGTGTACAACCATCGCCGACCTGAGTTCCTGGCTCTCTTGACCGACCGATAATATATTGACCTCTTTTACCATCTCAAAGGTCTTTCGATTCGACAGTTACGCTTTCATCAGTGGTCTAAGGTCATGAAAAAGGATGCGCAGAACACGGGGCCAGTTGTGTTCGCCATGCTAAGACATGTCGTCTCATGGGTGAATCCCCAATTCAAGCTCCCGGGACGTCGATCACCCGATGCGGTGACATTTACATGGGACAACATTATAGAGAAGCAAGTCATCTAGTCATATATGAAACATGCACCCCAGGTAGGTCTTGGAGGTCCTGACATCTAAAATGGATAAGAAAATTCATTATCTTCGTGCCGAGTCAGTGCTCGGAAAGGTTATATATATATATATACGATCTTAACTCATTAATAATGATACATCAGACTCAGCTTACGGCGTGATCGAGTTGCCCAACAACCGTCCAACCTCCTCCGCGATGGCCAGGGTCCGCTCCTCGCTCAGTCTGCGCCCGATGATCTGGACCGCCACAGGGGCGCCGTGGTAGGCTTCGGGGTCGTCTTGAACACAAAAATGTCAGCATCTCCTGGAATATAAGCATCGAGAGGGAGGAACATACACTCATCCTGCACAAGCTTATCCAAGTCGTTCAACGGCTGGTAACTTTCCTTTTTCTTGTCCACGGCCTTATCCGCGAATGTGACCGGCACAACGACGCTGGTGAAGTCCAGCAGGTTGATCGCGCTCGCGTATCCGTAGTACCGGAACTGGTCGTGGCGGATCGCGGCCGTGGGGGTGATGGGTGCGATGATGGCGTCGAGTTCCTTGCCCAGCTGGGCCTCGAGCTCACGCCACTTTTCAAGGTACTCGCACTGGTAGCGCCACTTCTTCAACTGGACGTCCCAGAGAGTGTTCATGCCGACTGCCTTGATGTTGGGGTTCAGGAGGTCTTTGATGTTGGGGATGGCGGGTTCGCCGGAGGCGTTGATGTCGCGGAGGACGTCCTGCAGTCATCGTTGTTAGAGACGGGATCTCCTTGTCTTTGGAATATGGGGGACACTTACGGCGCAGCCGTCAGAGGCGTAGATACCGTTGATCAAGTCAACGGCAAAGTCGTGCTTGTATGGTGTCCATGGGACAACAGTGTGGCCATTTTGCTTCAGAGTCGAGACAACAGTCTCGACACCGCGGAGGATTGGGGGGTGTGGGAGAACCTGATCATCATTAATCGCATCAGTTACATGCTTACTTTACGTGTGCAATGACAACGGCCAGAATTGGACAGCTCGACAGGTGGACCTACATTTCCATCGCAGTTGAAGAAACCCAGGGTGAGACCACCAGCGCTGAGCTTGGCCTTGATGGCGTCCTCCTCCCACTGTCTCCATGGCATGGGAACAACCTTGGAGTCATACTTCCACGGCTCCTCGCTCAGGACGGACGTGACGAAGAGCTTCAGGTCTGTTCCCACGTTCAGCCATACAACGCAACAAATTGACAAACTATAGAGAGGGCTGCTTACCAGGAACAGAGTGCGCGATGGGCCCACAGACGCTGTGGACGGTCTCCTGGCCTTCCATGCTGTTGGCCATCTTGGCGTAGGGCATGCGGCCATGGCTGGGCCGGATGCCGTACAGGAAGTTGAATGCCGAGGGAACGCGAATGGAGCCGCCTGTAGACTCGGCATCCTCGTGTCAGCTTGGCTGAATCTTTCCATCCATATGTGGAGGTACATAATTGTAATAGAATCGTTATCAACTGATAAGGATAAAGTTGGAACATACCGATATCGGTCCCCACGCCAATGATGCCTCCCCGAAAGCCGACCATGGCGCCCTCGCCGCCCGACGAGCCGCCGCACGACCAGTTCTTGTTGCGCGGGTTGACAGTGCGTCCGATGATGTTGTTGACCGTCTCGCAGACCATCAGCGTCTGGGGCACACTGGTCTTAACGTAGAAGACGGCACCGGCCTTGCGCAGGAGGGTCGTCATGACGGACTCCTCGGTGTCATACTTGCCCAGCCAGGAGATGTAGCCCATGGAGGTTTCATAGCCCTGTTCATCTTAGTATGCGTTCTCTTTAGATACAGGTGTATGGTGAGCACACCTTAACCCGCAACTGGTCTTTCAGGGAAATGGGCAGACCATGCAGGGGCCCGACGGGCTTCTTGTGCTTCTCAAAGTACTCATCGAGCTCCTTGGCTTGCGCCAAGGCTGCATCGGGGAAGAATTCCAGGTTGGTGTTCAGCTGTATACATAAGGTTATCAGCAACAGTCTTTCATGCAACCGGGAGAACATAAACGAACCAGCTGATGTGCCAGCGCGGCCCGCTTGCAGAAAGCCAGCGTCACTTCGACCGACTTCAGCTCTCCTGTAGCCAACTTCGCGACCAGATCAGTGGCTGAGGTGCCGGTGATCTCGAGCTCCTTGGGCGAGAGAATCCCGCTCTGGGCGGGGTAGTCGAAGACGGAATCGCCCGACGGCGGGTTCTGGATCTTCCATTCGGCAGGGATGGTCTTTTCAAGACGGGCGCGCTTGTCAGCGGCGAGCTGCTCCCAGGAAGCCATCTTTGAATGTATTATGCGATGTTTCGTAAGAAGGTGGGGAGAAGGGGAAGGGTATGAAGAGTCGCGTGAGCTCGGCCGAGAAGTAGGTATGGATATAGATTTATATAAGTATCAGATAAGGACCGGACGGGCAAACCACCGTACGGAATTACCCAGGTAGATCCTGCTTGACACCAGAAAGAAGGAAAAAAAGAGAAACAGCACGTCAATCGGGGGAAACGCAGCCATCTTTATACCTCTCACTATCTCGCCCCGACGCGGTGGTTTGGAGACGCACGCGCAGCCGGACTATCTCCAAGACCCCAAGTCTCCAGACCCACCAGTGCCGGTTGATGGTTCCGGTGACAAATCGAATCGGAAGCTCGACGATTGTCGTTCACATCGTTGTTAGGCAACTGGTAACTCGAGCTGATCTAGAGCGATCTGCAGCATGGCTTATCAGCAGCCAAGCATCCTTTGATCCGGAGTTGTAGTGCTAGACTAGGCCAGGCGCTGCACGTCGGTCTGCGCCCTCGAGGGGTTGCGGGGTTGGCGAGATGCACGACGCAACGTTACGCAGGCACTGGCCGTCCGTTCGGCATTTGCCTGCCAGATCTCGTTTAGTTAGTTGCATCCCGTTGAGTAACGATAGTGCGCTCGCTAGATAATTGAACCGTACTTCAGGCCTTGCTATCTATCGGATATCTATCGGAGCGTTCTGGATGCAACTCTATTTAGGAATAGAATATCAAGTTTATTATTAATTTTTGACACAGAAGAGAATGGGCATCGATCCGATGCCTTTCCATCGACCGGGGAGGACAGCTGTTTCTGTGGTTCGATTGACACAGTAGCCTAGTAGAGGTGTTAAGCCGATCAGCTAGTTCCAGGTGTCCAGCTCTGGCCGTCCTATCGGCTGGAAACCAGGATCGACGTCCATGGTCATAGTTCTAACCGTATTTTGTGACCGAGATAATAACGTGTCAGGAATGCGGGGATCTCCACATCAACAGTGAGCTGTGAGGGGAAGGACAACGTGCTACCGGAGGGACATCAAAGCCATTGATCAAACAAACTCGCATAAACATGAAGATGCAGATGTCAAACTGCGCTAGGGGCGTAACTGGCGGCTATGATAACTTGCAGTGTGTTTGCCGTCTTTTGTGAGCACCTTCGGCGCATGACTGTTGAGGTTGGAAGCAAGAGAAGAGTCAGCGGCTGACGCAATACAACCACATATCCCCGCACGACAGAACTGTAATATCGCTAAAAAGGCGATCGCCTCCATTTTAAGCAGGTGTATAACATAAATTCCGGAGCCGCTTGTCGACATTGCACCTCTTAGGTAGTCCGGGGGGATTCCCGAGGGCGGAAACCTAAAAGGCTAAACGGCTCATGGTCTCATGCGAGGACCCCGCCACCACTCTGGAAAAGGTTCATCACGAGTAGAGAAAAATGACGATTCGTCTCGCTGCAGTAATCTCGCTCGGTTATTTATCCAAATCCATGGAGGAGTGGTGCCTGACCTGTAGTCAGCTCATCGTGAAACCCATGCTGGGGGCTAGAAAGCGCTCGAATTGATACCTAACTTCTTCCGTAGGATCATGTTGTATGTAGCAGTTTGAATAGTAATGAGGATGAAGTATATCAGGAAGGCATGTGTCTGATACTCGGCATGGCTTTCACTGAAATCATTCTCCCACATGGCTGGGTCGCTCTCAATATTGCTGCCTGTGTAGTTGTCAGATGCTGGTCACTTTATATTTCGGAGTCTCAGAAACAACGAGGAACAGGACAAAGTAAAGGTTGGTCAGGGCAAGTCAATACCTACACCTAACTTCTAAGACTCGCCATCAGAGGACTCAGATTCAGAATCAGATCGAGTGTGATCCACATGCTCGTCGACGTGTTTAGGTACTGTTTACCTATACCGTACCGACTGGGTTCGGTAGCCCGGACGATTACACAGTGAGAATGACTCGTCAGTTTACAATGCTTGGAAGGGACAACAAGTCTATTTACTAGGAGAAAATGAATGCAAGATGGAAGTGAGGGAAGAAGATGGACGGAGGGAGATGGCGGGGATATGGTCCGGTCCCCATCCGATAGGGAAGGAACGACCTCGTCCCCCAGTTCTAGTCTGCCGCCAACCGATTGGGCAAGAACGCACCTAGTACGGCACATGTGATCAGATACAGTCGCATATTGTGTTCATCTTAAGTCTACCTCAAGTTCATGTGAGAACAAGAGAGCAAAAGACCCCTAGGCCATAGGGGTCCCTATCGGGCACCACTGACAGATATCAGCAAGCAATTCCAAGCCCTAGCAGGGGCAATTGAGCAACAGGCAAAAAGCCAACAGCAGGCTCGCCAAGGGGAGCTGGACATCATATGGACCCAGATGACAGAACAGCTGAATAGCTGGAGGGCAGAACAGCAGATAGAGAAGGAACATCTTCTAGCGAGGATCTCTACCCTAGAGCTAGAGGTCAGCAAGCTCCAAACAGAGCTCAATCAAGCTCAGCAGGCCCCGAAGACCTCTACACCAGCCCAGTCAGAAACTGCGCACAGACCAGCCAGTAGAGCCGCAGGGGACACAACAGCAAAGAAGGCACCCAAGGATGCTTTAAAGGCTGGAGAGGCCTCTAGGCCTAAAGAAAGCATGAAGCAACTCCCAAAGAAAGGGGCATCATATGCAGATATAGCAGCCCTGCTGGCAACCAAGCCAGGGGGGCAAGAATGGCAGACAGTGCCTGCCAGGCCAAGCAAGACCCAGAAAATGGAAGGTCACAGAGGCTCCAAGGAGCCTGTAAAGGAGGCCATGAAGGCCCGGAAACCAGGGAGCTTCACCCCAGTGAAGGAGAGAAACAAGGAAGCGCGCAGGCTCCTATTCCGAAGGGAAGGGGGTCTGGCGGCTCCCAGAGCAGAGAGGGAGGAGGTGATACTGGCCATAAACCGGGGCCTGGCCAAGGAGGGTTTCCCAGGGTTTATCCGTGTGGTTGACATGGGCTATACAGCAACAGGAGCAATGACAGTGCTGTTAGAGAAGGGCTCCCTAGGCTCCATGCTAGTAGCAGCAGCCCGGCAGGCAGACCCAGCAGTGATATCAGTGGAACTCCCAGAGCAATGGTATAGAGTCAAGGTCCATGGGGTCCCTACCAAACGCTACCTGACCCGAGGGCTAGAACTAGCCCGGGAGGAGATTGAGTTGGGCACTGAGTTCCAGCTAAGGCGGAACCCTACATGGCTCCGGAACCCACAGGAGCTTAGAGAACGCGACTACATCGTTGGGTCGACGGACAAATACCCCTGTGACATTATCAGATCCAACACCCTCGCCATGCCAGACAACGCGAAGCTGAAAGATCTGCCTTCATCATGGGTCTTCAGTAAGCTGCTGCACGGCTACACGTCGTGCACATGCATCAATACGGCGGCTCCCAAGGCGGCTGTGGGCACCTTGACCTGCCCGGACATTACGACCAAGGTGACTTGTCCACAGTCGTCGGGGACTTTCTCTTGTGTTGGCTCCGGGAACGGTTTGATCTTATAGGAAACATGCTATCTTCTATACCTGGTATCAATCTGGCTGCAACCAGATGTCTAGACACTTTTTGTGGCCAAGTGGTTTACTCTACAAGATTTGACCACTTCTGATGCACTCTTTCATTGTCTTCTACCTTGACATTGTCAATTCCTATCTAAGAGTTTGTCAAAGTCTTTATTGCCCAGTGTCCTCTGTCTAAGAATTTGGAAGTCCCAGAAGCCTCCTAATCTATACAGTACTGTGCCATATCTTTTGGCACCCCTCCCCTGCTACCCACTGTCTTGGCGGATTGCTATTTTATAACCACATGACTTTGAAGCCACTGGAGGGTTCCTGGACACTATGATAGGTCACGGACCCGAGGCAAAACCAGCCCAGATTTCAATATAACAAAAGCGGCAAGGTAAGTGGCTTGAAGAGGGGGGAGGGGGTGCCGAAAGATATGGCAACCTGCTGTATAACATCCATGTAAATTAGAGCAGCGTGTCTAATCCAACCTTGTTAGAATAGGTCACTGCCGTAACGCACTACTACCTAGAGAAGTTAAGAGTATGATGGCTCGCATGCTGATCTGCAGAGATCTCGCTTCATTGTCCAATCGCTGGCTGGAGAGTAATTAGGCGCGTCCGAAATGGGCAATATTCTCTTATCAACTTATCTAGACTCCGCCCAACTCATCTGTCCCCAGAGATAAGGAAAGACGCGTTGTCCGTTATGATAACCTGCACGATGAGGTCTCCTCCGCTCCAGCCGATGTCTTCTGAAAACGAGGACAAGAGGTGCATTCTAATCTATGGAGCATTTCCCCCATGCCAACAGCTGCTGCTACTAGTGATGCGCCCCGGCGACGACGCTTCGCCGCCACCGGTCGTGTTCGATCGGGATGCCTGACGTGTAAGGCCCGCAAGAAGAAGTGCGATGAGCGGTATACCGCGGACGGGAACCGTTGCCAGACCTGTGCACGATTGAGCTTGGTGTGTGAGCGTGTGCCTCTGCGGAGAGTGGTGCCCAAGAAGAAACCTCGGGACGCTTCTCGATCACCTTCGCCGTCGACTTCTCCATCCTCTTCACCATTACCATCATCAGATCCAGATGCAGGCCAGCAGGAGACCCAGCAAGATGAGGGCGAGGTCGAGACCTCCGTGCTGACAAGCATCCCAGCACAAACGCGAGCCAATAATAACAATGGCTTCATAGCGCTGTTCTCACTCGAAAATGCCTCCCCAGAGAGGATCCTTCTGAAGTACTACGTGGAGAGGCTGGCGTCGTTATGCTCCATCCTGCAGGAAGGGAGCAATGAGTTTCGAAACGTGCTTCTGCCCATGGCAATTGACGACTCCTCGTTGCTCTATGCATTATTTGCCTACGCCTCAAAACATCTGCACACTTCCGATCCAGCTCCCTTTTCCATCTCGCCACTGGCGAGGTTGAAGTTTGAGAGTGAAGCAGCTCGTGGGCTCTCTGAAGCCATCAGGCTTAACAACGTCTCTGAGAGCACCATCGCCTGCGCACTGATCTGCAGCACAGCGGAGGTCGTCAGCGGAGATACGACACGATGGTTTGTCCATCTCCAAGGTGCTGGACACCTCATCAATCAGCGGGGAGGACCGGATCGACTCCGGCAGACCAGCGATGGACTGTTCCTCCTACGCAACTTTGCTTATCATGATATTCTAGCTGCTCTGAGTACGGGCGGAAGACCGCGCATAAGCGGTATCTACTGGGTCGAAGACGGACCCATCTCCGCAGATTGCTTGATGGGAGTTGCGCACGAGCTGCTTGGCCATATCAGCGACATCTGCATTTTGATTGCGGATGCCAGTGATAATGACTACTGCTACGAAGCTGACCTGATCCACCGTGGCGAGAGTCTAGCCCAGAAACTCAAGACCCAGCCCCTGAACCTCCGCACGACGCTCAGCAGCACTGAGCTGGGAATTTTGCTCCATCATGCGGAGGCATTCCGCTTCGCAGGACTGCTACATCTTTACCGCTTCTTGAGCCAGTTCTCTCCTACCGCCTACGCTCTCAGGGTCTCCGAATGCGTAGAGGGCATTATCACACATGTGTCCCAGGTTCCCCTGAGCTTCCACTGTGAAGTGGGCCTGGTCTTCCCGCTTTTCATGGCTGGCATTGCAGGGGTGGACGATGTCACGAAAACATACATCCGGAACCGACTCAACAACATCTTCAGCTGGACGAGGTTCGAGCACATCACCCGCGTCACAGAGTTGCTGGAGCTGCTGTGGGCGACTGGAAGGACGGACTGGGAGACGATGGTCCGGGATCTGGAGTGGAAGGTGTCATTGGCTTGACATGATAAGAGCGGAGTGTCCTATCTATCTGTCTACCTAAATGTTTGAGCGGGATGTCGATCAGCGTTTGAATTTTATTTCATGCACAAATTATCCACGGCGAATGACGAACAGATGAATTTGATTATATATGTTGGAGCAATTGCTGCCGGTAGAACGCCGATTCATAACACCACTACCCCTGACGATAGAGGTAGCTCTTTCGATTATAAATATTTTACAAGTTGAATATTACGCACTGCTACTAGAGCAATGGACACTATCCTCACTTATTCCTCGTGTACAGAATCATTCTTTGAAATCAAACATTCAGCATCGGGAAAACTTTAACATGCTGCATGTAACATGTATGTATACCTAGCCATGGATGCGCTGTCCGCGCGGGATATCCGACCCGCCGCATACGCCACACGCGCCCTGTCGCCGACACCGAGGCGGGGTTCAATTCCGCCATTGGCGGGGCTTGCCGTCAATAGATAAAGAACATATCTACTACATCTCCCCATGTACTTCGTTCATTTTCTACATACCGTAGGGAAGGGTATCCGTGATATAATTGCCAGTGATAGCAGGTGGGTTTCTTTGTTTCTTTGCTACATATACGCATTATTTGACGTGTTACGAGGTAGGTATATATATCGTTGCTTGGTGAGTTCACTAATACTGCAATTTCGAGCTTACGGGAGACTTAAGCAAATCTTGGCCCTCATCCCTTTTGATTAGCTTTGAAAGGTACTGACAGCATCTATATATCCCTGCCAGCTTCCGCGTTTGAAGAAGTACCGGTTCACAGTTCATCATCCCTCAGTGGTACCAATATAAACACAGAAAACACACACCATGTCTACGACGATGACCGAAACCGTCATCCAGACGGAACGTCCCACGGCCGTCGTTGCAGTCGAGGAGGAGAACAAGCCGCCGTACAAGCCAGCGGAGGAGGATGCGAAGTTCCAGGCCGTCGCCCGAGGTGATCGCAAGGGAACGCTCAAGCTGCGCGGGATCCCAACATTCACGGACCCGTACGAGAAGCGCAAGTGGATGAAGGAGCACATGGCTGCTGCGTTTCGATTCTTCGGGAAGAAGGGCTACGGGGAGGGTATCTCGGGACATATATCCATGAGGGGTACGCTTGATCACATCATATGCATACATTATATATACAAACTGTCGGGACAGAGAGACAGACTGATATCCCTCTCCAGACCCCGTCCTGAAAGATCACTTCTGGATGAACCCCTTCGGAAAACACTTCTCGCTCATGAAGGCCTCCGATCTGGTCCTGGTCGACAGCGAAGGATACGTCACCGAGGGCGGAAACCAGGCCCCGATCAACGAGGCCGGCTTCATGATCCATTCCGAGATCCACAAGGCCAGACCGGATGTTATTGCGGCTGCGCATACGCATGGAATCTACGGGAAGACCTGGAGCGCGTTTGGAAGGCCCGTGGAGATGCTTTCTCAGGGTGAGAATTCCCCTACCTTCCCTCTTTGAGATTAGAATAGTTGTAAAACTAAGTTCAATTCCAGATGCGTGCAACTTTTACGGAAAGCAGAGCGTGTACGATGACCATGGTGGTATTGCGCTGGCCCAGGAGGAGGGTGCCAATATCGCTAAAGCGCTTGGGAAAGATAACATCGCTTGTATCTTGCAGAACCACGGGTATGTTGCAACTACTTTTTGTCGTTCCTTGATCCATAATCGGGCATAGACGGCTGACAACAGCCATACAGTCTGTTGACAGTCGGTCAAACCGTCGACGAAGCGGCTTTCCTCTTCGCCAGTTTCGACCACGCCTGTCACTCGCAGCTGATGGCTGAAGCCGCCGCTGCGAACGGCATCCCCAAGAAGATAATTAGCCATGAGGTTGCCCAGTACACTGCAGACGCTGTTCAGAATCCTGTACGTCGAATCAACTGTCCAGCAGTATTTTACTGTTTTTTTGTTCTTTGAATGCGCTGACGTCTCTCCCTAGCACAACTTTTACACCGAGTTCCAGCCCGAGTTCGAGCTGGTGGTGGAGGAAAGCAATGGAAAGGTTCTCAAGTAGATGGCAAGTACTGCTCCAACATTCAAAATAAATGTCGCCGTAGCGCTTAGTAGTGCTGGAATAAGGACTCTAACTACAGACCTAAGTACTTTTCCATGTATTTGCGTACTCAACTGCATATTAGATAAAATACCGTCAATGCAAATAACTAAGAGGTTGTGTTCCAAGTCATAGTCCTTGACAAGCACGATATACAAAAAAAAAAAAAAAAAAAAAAAAACAAAGAGCTTTCTAAATAGGGGTATCGACAAAAGGAAGAATAGCTAAAGACAGAGAATACAGAAACAATGTAGCCATATAAACGCAGGTATTAAGGAAGTAGATAATTAAAGCCAACAAGAAAGATATATACGCCCTTCAGAAACACCGTGCGCTGCGGCTGTCTAGGTTCACCTGGATCTTCGTACTGAACAACCCAGCGAGAGGCCCTTCTAATAACCAGAGACGCGCATCATCACGCAAAACCAATAGTAACGCAACATTAAATCAACATCACCTACATAACAGTGCAAGCCGCTGCCCCAACCAAAGCGGTAGCAACCTGACCGACGACCGCACCAGCAACCTGGCCAGCAACATGCTTACCCAGTCCTTCCCAAAACTTAGAGTCCTTGGCTTTCTGCGGGATCTTGGGATCTTTCTCCATCCTTTGACTCGTCAGAGCCTTCTCGATCTTGATACCGTGCTGTGTCAGAGCGTTCTCCAAGGCTGTGCGATACGAGAGCGGTACTCGGAAGAGGGCGGTGCTGTTATTCAGAAGGAGGAAGAACTCTTCAACGTAATAGGGGTTCAGTGCGATGAACTGTTGACCCCAAGTTAGTTTCTTGTCTCGGATCATAATCCGGTGTGGTACTTCGTGTCGAGTTCTTTTTCATGAATCAATATTTACCGGTTTGTTTCTGCTTACCTTGATATCTCCCGCACGCAAGCGATAGTTCTTCATGATGTCACCTAGCGTATTGTAACGACCCATGAAATTGTAGTGGAAAATACCATCCGTCTGGAGAAAGAAATATGCCCAGTCGACGCCGAACGTTGCCAGCTTGAGTCTTCCAACTTCGCGCCATTTCTCGCCGGCCGGTGTCTCTCTGGGGATCAAGGAAAGCTTCCTGCTGTTGTCCGTCTTCCAAGCCATGTAGCCCTGCTTGCCCTGGTAATAAGGACCAAAGGCCAGCCTGCAGTCGTATCTTCCCTGTTCCTTAATCCATTCACAGAGCTTCGGATGGGTTTTTACGAGGTCACCACTTAGAACTGGTTGCGGAAGGCATCGTCAGAGATCTTCTCGTTTAAGGATACCCATATTTTATTGTTCTTTTGGGGATTGCCGTACCCGACCTATTTTGCCCATCCTTCCGCTTGTATAGGATCATGGCCGTTTCGCCGTCATTTCCACCCATCGCAATGCAGTGTGGCTTCTGGATGTTGCTAAACGGATCATCTTTCTGACAGCACTTCGGATACCCGCGACTGAATGGAAGTCTGGTTAGTCGAAATCCTCCATCCAGGACTGAATGCAGAAGGATTGGTACTGACCATCTCTGGTATTTGGGACCACTAAAGTAGTAGGCCTGGTTTGGTCCGAAAACAAAATAGATATCATCACCCATCGTGGAATTTCCGCAGGAGAGCCTTCTCTTTCGTAAGCAGTAGTTCAGTTCTTGTACTTGGTTGAAATGGAATCTCAGAGCACATATCTGAATAAAATGTCATGACTGGAACTTACTACACGAGCGGGGTATTCTGGCGTGCTTTTGAATCCCTGCCCCAACGCACGTGCTATACCTGCTGTGCGGCTCTGGTGGTCAGCCATGCGTATCTGGAGTAAGTATATGTATCTGACGGGCCGCAGATTTGGCGTTACCCTCGAGAAACTCATGGATGTCAAGCCATCCGGGCTATGCGGGAACGAGGATAGCCGGCGCCCACCCACTGAAGCATCTGCAACATGTTTCTTCTGTAGCAGATGGCATTATCTCAGTCAGACGCGGCTGCAAATATCACACCTCGTGCAGGTACATTTAAGCCTGTCTCCCGACATTAGATCAAGAGGGTGCAGGAGGCAATTTTTCAATCATATCACTTGCAAGAGGAGGAGGCTGAGAGAGACCTTGAATATCCTTCTTGCGATATGCAATCTCTGTTGGAACTGGGGGCCATAACGGCGGTCTTCTTAGTCTCCTTCTCACTCGCGATAGTAAGCCTTAGGTAACCTAATGGCACCACACAGAATAATTGGACTCATTGTTCCAGCTGTGGATAGGCTCTGGATCTGGGGGGCGGTCTGGCAGGTATTCAACACTTGAGTGCGGCTGAAGAGGCTGTGGGCACGGACTTACCTTAAAAGCTGTATTGAAGGAAGCTGGCAACTAAGCAAGCAGATTAAGCCTTTCTAAGCCTTTGGGGACCATTGGAATACGAGCCTGGTTGCACGGGGAATGGACGGAATAAGATGAGGGCGGGATGGTTATAGCACGCGGGCGGGGCCAGCCACGCTGCTTAAGTTAGTCAGCTAAACGGGGTCACAAATGCTTCTTAACATGGAAACTTGTAGAATAAGCAATGGCTACCATATACAGATGAAGGACAGGTAACGTTATGGACTTCTAACTGGCAAAGGACAAATATGGAGCTAGATACCTGGAACACACAAGAAGAAATATAAGTTTTAGATGCGCTGACGCAAACACCTATCCATGTCTACCTTGACATTCTAGGATAACTCGATCTAGTCTCACTGGGATTTATTTTGCAGACAGTATGTTGAATGCGATACTTAGTAGCTTATGGAGTTCTTTAATCTAAACCCTTTTATTCATTACCTACCTAATACATACCACGATTTATCATAAGGTGGGAGGGAAGTGTTCGAAGTTAGACCACTTCAATCTTCTCTATGCTCGGTTTGTCCTCTTCCGCTTGGGCAGCAGCACATGCATGCTCCACAAGGTCACCATGCATATTGTTTGTCCGAGTTGCACTTCCTGGGTGATGGAGCTGCCCAGATGCAAATATCATGTCGATTTCCTCCAACCTGGAATAATGAGAGAATATTGTCAGCGATCACAGATATCTATATTTATTTGAACAACGACAGGCACAGAATATTAGTACTTACGTTTTACCGCTTGTCTCAGGGAAGAAGAAGTAGACGATAGGAATTGAAGCGATGCAGACACAGATGAATACGATATAGTATCTCCATGAGATTTTACTAATGGCAATCGGCGTTACTTCCTGAACGAGGAAAGCAGTCAGCCATTCAGCAGATGTTGCTGTTGCTGCGCCGATGTGGCGGACGCTGAGGGGCGTAATTTCCGGTGGATAGATCCAGGGAACGGAAAGCCAGCTGAAGGCAAAGGCAATCTGGATGTGTCGAATAAGCCATCCGTGCATTGTTAAGTTGATAAGGGACTCCAACTTACTTGATAGATGTACATCATCACTATACCAGCGTAGAGGAGACCTTTATTATTCCTCTCCTGGCCAAGAGCCAAGAAGATTATCAGCAAAATCCAGCAAAGCGTCATTGCAGCTGATCCTCCCATTAGACACTTTCTGCGTCCATATCGTTCCACTAAACATATCAGTCAGCTTCAGTCAATGATGGATTCATAGCTCACCCACCAAAATACATTGGAGGAAAGGAAGCGATCAGATAGACGATTGCACCGATGCCACCCATAATTTGTGCCAGATTTTCCTCCAGTCCAATCTCATTATGCGCGACATACGGTAGATAGCCAATGACCACGGAAATACCAGTAAGCTGCTGAATACACTGACACGAAAAGCCAATAATGATGCGCCGAAGGAGCTTGAGCTCGGACTTCTCGAAAAGCAATTTCCTCATCGTCATCCGCGGCTGATCGTGCTCAAGCGCAATGGCGGCGAAGATCTCTCCTCTCTCTCTTTGGAGGTCAGGGTGATCCAACGGGAGGTCCTTCAAGCGGCATAGAACTTCATCACCTTCCGCAGTTTGTCCCTTGTCGTACAATAAGCGCGGGGACTCTGGAAGAAAATGGACCGTTCCGATGGTTGCGATGGAGAATACTGCCTGGAAGGCCACCGGGAATCGCCATACAACCTGTCCCTTGGCATAGAGCATACCATAGTCGAGCCAGTAGGCTATGAGAATGCCACCACTGACGATTGCAAGCTGGAATGCAACAAGCGCACCACGTCTACTTGCTTTGCAGGTCTCAGAGACCCATGTTGGAATAGTTCTATCGATTTTCACGTCAGCAAACCCCAGAGCTGGGTCACAGTGATCCGATCCTCACGAAGTTGCCATGCCCGTGGCCACGCCTGTCACGACTCTTCCAAGGATTAAATGTGGAACCGTAAAAGCGGTGCACTGAAGGATCGTCCCCAGGATGCAAATCCACTGGGAAACGATGATACTGAGGCGTCGTCCGAGCATGTGTCCAAACTTCGAGGCAATCATACAGCCCAGGAAGCAGCCTAAATTGTACACCGCGACTATGGTACCAGTCAAAGAGGATGACGGATATCCAAATTGCGAACGGAATGATTCGGCATTGATGATACCGGCAAATACTGCATTGTCGTAACCGAAGAGAAGGAAAGCTGCTGCGGATGCACCGCTGATAGCGACGCCAAGAGAGTTCCCTCGAATTGTGCGGAAATTCATGGTGCGCTGCGAGAATTGGAAAATGTCTCGAGCCTCCGCAGCATTTCCTTTAAATATCAATGCGAGATAGCTCGGGTATATGTGGGTTTATAATCATCTGAAAAAAATGGGACGCCTTGTTCCCCCGTGGGGATCTCGCGTGACAAAACCTAGAATTATGGTTCGCTTGTGGCTTCTCTAGAAATGTTCAAAACCTGCTCCATAAATGCGGGGAAGTGGATCAATTGACATTGGTATGGCGTCACTGGCGTGAAGAATTCATTGATCCCCTGCAGGCCAAGGATATTCGCGCAGTAGACCGACTTGGTAGAAAAGCGTCGGTCATTATTCCGAGCTAGGGTACACCGGATAAAGCATTGTCAGCGTCGCGACCTCCGACTGCCATTTTCCGCGGGTCTTCGCTTGCGGTTTCTTCAAAAGAAGTGTATCCCTGGGGCCGTTTGCAAAAGTCGCATATTCTTATCGGTCGCTGATATTATGGATATCCCAACCGCAAATCCAATACCTTCAGAAACAGATGATGACGAACTGTCGTACACGAAGTGTCTCGAAGGCAGTTTGGCTTGCGGTATTCCACCCCATCCATATGCAGCTTGACTTGCTGCCAATATTTCTAAAAGCGTTCGCTATTAGATAGAGACTACCTAAATAGCTTCCACGATCCCTAGAAGATCCTTGGATTAGTAAGTCCAGGACAATGCAGAATCCCATTCCGATGATTGGAAGACACGGTCGCCAATTCATGAACAATCTAGTGAGTAGGTACCTATATCACCGAGTTTGGAATGCGTAGAAATTTGCCGAGTTCCTGGCCAATCTTAGTTCCATCCGTGGATGAAGCGACTAATGCATGGTAGACAGACGAGGATGAACCTATTCTATCGAACATGTGAGAGGCTAATTGTGTGCTTGGTCAACGCGACGGGATGTCGGCAACACTACCTAAAACGAGTTTGTCAACTCTAACCGATGCTCAAGCGAACCCCGTGACATATATCCCAGAAGCAGCGGGGGAGTGCTGCCTACTGCTCCGTAGAATATGGGGGAGGAAATAGTAGGCATACAAATACCAGTCCCGACACCCTTGCTGCAACCTCGTGAGCGACATAGACATCCACGACCCGCTTCAATGGCGTTTGAAAAGCTCCCTGTCGAACTGATTAGCCACATCGCCTCATATATCGACGATCCCTGCGACTTGAAGGCGTTTCAGCAGATCAACCGAAACACATATGCAATCATCCACCCCTCTTTCAACGACCGCTATGACTATCCCGACGCATGGTACGAAGCCTGGGTAGACTTTAACGACTCAGAGGACGAAAGAGACGATTTCTTCCCCGAGCATGTCACGACCCGCGAAGAAAGGCGCAAGTTCATGGACCTGGGGAGCTTGATCTGGGAGTCGTGCTACCGCGGCTATTACCGCCTCACCAAGGCCCTGATCAAGCGTGGTGCGCCGGTGAAACACGCCGTTGATCTCCGCGACAAGGAAGCAGATTACGGGATTTTGGAACCGATTGTCATCGCGGCCAAGGAGGGCCATCTTGAGATTGTGCGGCTGCTGCTGGACCATGGAGCCGACATTGAAGCGAAGACATTCTGGATGGGCAAAGCAGAGGGTGGAAATGCCCTTCAGGCCGCCGCGCGGAACGGCTATATTGATATCATGGAGCTTCTCCTGCAGCGGGGTGCAGATCCGGAAGTCTACGATGAAAGTGACGGCGAGGCCCCTCTTCTGCTGGCCGGTGATGCCCGTACAGTCCAGCTCCTCCTGAAGCATGGGGCAAACGCGAATGTGCAGGACATGGAGACGGGAAGGACGGCGCTGCACAACTGCGTGCGGTATGATTGGAGCGCTGAAACAGAAACATCGGCAGCTGTGGCGGATATAGAGACTATGCGAACGTTACTGGATCATGGGACCGAGATCAATGTGAGAGATGTCGAAGGAAGAACAATATTACATCTAGCAGTCGAAAGTAACCTAGTGGAAGGCGTACAATTCTTGTGTGAGCAGCGCGTGGATGTGAATATAGCTGATCGTGAGGGACTTAGAGCTAAAGATCTAGCAGTAAGGAAAGGCTTCGATAACATTGCAAAGATTTTGACAGACGCTTCCATATCATCCTGTGTACAGGTAGTTGCATTGTAGCATGCAATCTTCTAGTCAGGCAGTCTCGTTTTAGAATTATTATGTGCTTCGATTCCTAGAGCTATCTATTCAATAGACGAGCTGTCACTGGAGAATACAGCTTAATTCCAAATAACCTCTCCCTGCAACTTTACCAGGGGTTCGGCCACTTTACATCTGCCAACCAAAACAACCAGCTCGTTGATACAGTGTGGCGTTCCTGCATCCTCACCTGCGCAGCCCTTGCTCAAGACGTCGTTTGCTTTCCGGAGACTTGCAGAATTGGCTACTTAGCCGTTGGATTGCTTACAGACTTCCTCACTCGAAATAGATCCAACCCTCCTGCTGGGTGACCATTATAATGTTGGCGAGGAAAGAAAAGCGTTCGAAGATGTTTCGGTCAAGTTTTCCAAGAAACTCGCTCTTGGTACGATCTGACGTTGAGCCTACTTGAGGAAAGAAGAACCAGCAGTCTCATAAGCTAAGCAGTCTTCCTACCTGCAATCGACATGACGACTCGCCAACAGCTCAAACCACATAGGGCGATGTTTACCACGACTTCCCATTTCACAGACTCCTGTCACAGTAATAAGACCATCGCAGCAGAGTCGAGCTCCTCGGATAGTCGTTACTTTGAAGACGTCTGGATCCGGGAGTTCGCATCCTGGTCAGTTTCTGCCGCCCGTATCGCTGCTATTATAGTGATCTTGTCGCTATACAACGGCAGACCGTTGCCAGAATGGCCGCTTGGGATCACCATCAACGCTGCAGTCTCTGTCCTTTCGACAATTGTACATGGTGGCATGTTGACACCAGTGACAAGTTGCTTGAGCCAGTTGAAATGGCTTTGGTTTAGCAGACGAAATCATCAAAGGAAGTGGACTGGAAGTGTCGGCATTTGCCGATAGCAAATATAACTTTGATGACAATGGACCTGAAGGCGAATTTGACCACTGATGAAATCTACCAGAGGCCCACTTTCGTGAGCATCCAGTCGAAGGTGAGTGTGTTCGAGATAAACACCACTGTTGCAAACAGTAAACATAGCGGATATCACGCACAGGAACATCAACACGGAGTGAGGCAAGTTTCAATTTACTCCTGAGGGGAAACACGGTCATCTTAGCATCCCAGAGTTCACCATCATCACCATAGTAAACTGGATTCCAAAAATATTCGATGGAGCTGTATATGTAACGAAAGGATTATTATATGCCGTTGGACCAGGTGTACGATTATACGCCTCAGAAATGGTGCAGGCTCTTACAACAGCACTGAAGCCGCATCCCCGCATATCGTATAAGGAGGTACTCCTAAACATGTTCAATAATGTGGCAATGGGCGTTACCAACGCGTAAGTGTTTATGATGCTCATCTATTACCCCCCTCACAAAGACAGTCTATTTCGTGATGTACATATTAGCCCCCGTCCGTGAGTCCCGTGTACTGACAGTAGATAACTAACCGCTAAGTACCAGCAGCATGCGCTTTCAGGACACAACACAAGCTATCCAGGGGAGAGCACTTGTGCCGACACCCTTCCTATCCGTCCAGTGGATCTGGTCTACTCTCCCAATTGCTCTCAGCTGCGGCAGTCTCATCCTTCTCGTCTTCACGATCATCGTGCCTCGCAAGAGGGGCTTGAGACTGTGGAAGTCGTCGTGTTTGGCATTGCTGCCGGCGCTGGATGTCGAGACGAAGAGGAGCTTTGGACCAATGGATCATATCGGCGCGATGGAGAAATGGGCAGATCGTTTGCATGTTCAGCTGTCCCTTGACGACTATTCCGAAAAGACAGCCTGGCATATCACTGGGAGGTCTACTACTTCTGTGCCTCCGAGTTTTGCCCGTTGACGGCGGGCAGGTGTCAGGATAACAGTTCCCAACAGACAAAACCGGGAACTAGGTAGCCAGTAGGCGGGAGAATCCAGCGGGAGGGGAGGAGAATTACCTGGTACAAATAAGCAGCAGAGTTAGCAGGCGGGCGGAGGGTTCCGCCGCGAGGAAAGAAAGTGGTCCGTTTGTGGGAAAGTAGCTACCTAATATATGGGCACGTCCGCTGCCTTCTGGTACGTAAGGTTCTGTCCTCTTTATCTCTCTTTAAGCTAGGCTCTTGATTTACAGCCGATCCAGTGGAATGAAATGTAGTTCTTGAATGTCCTCTTTTATATATATATATTTATATATCTGGGTCTCATATCTACCTATCTTATCTCCTTTCGGGTTGAAGATTTACACGTAATTACCTTTTTTCGGAAATGAAATTCAGCATTTATTTATCTCACTGCTGCAATCTTCGCTGCTTTGTTTATACAAGGAACAACGTGTCTTTCCAGCGCGAACTAAGGACGTCAGAATAAGTAAATAAGTATCTCGAGAGGAATACCAAGGCATTCTTTCTGTACAGACGGTGTGTCCATCCAGATGACACTCAGGCAACGAGGTACCTCTCCCTCTCCATCTTTCTCTCTTATTTTTTTCTTTTTGGCTTATACTTCACGTGAGGATTGGCCGCGTTTTAGTTGTAAAAAGAAAAAATAATTCTGGATATCAGATCGTGAATCGTTACAGCATATTCTGTAGCTACCTAGCAAATCCACTAGCTACATCATTCCCTATTGTGTTATGCAATGCATAAATTTTATCATTTACTGTACCTGCAAGTCTCCCCGCGTAGGTAGTGCATACTTGCAACATTAAACAACATGATAATAATAGTCCTCCTCTACACGTAATTGTCATGACCAAGTTTCCTCTAATCTTCTTGTTCTCAGTATATATTATCATCCTCCAACTTACTGACTATTCCCCCTCGTATCCAGCGTCATGGCAGGCCTATCCTCATGCACATGCAAGGCCTTACCCGTCTCGGGGTCCACGACGCTATTCTTCCGGCTATTCGACGCCTGGACGAGGGCCGGGTTTTCCGCCTTGAGACGGGCGAAGGTCCGCTCCGCGTCCCAGTTCCAGGGCGTTTCGGCCGCGAAGAGCAGGTCCATGTCCTCGAGGGTGCGCTGGTTGCTCTCCGGGTAGAGGGCCCAGACCATGGGGATGGTGATGACGTTGCTGATGGCGAAGATGTAGAGGGTTTTCTCGCCGATGGAGCCGAACATGACGGGGCAGAGGAGGGTCTTGGTGATGAGAAAAAGGTTATATGTTAGCGTCACTGAGTGGGAGAATAGAATGTGAAGGGCGGGGGGGGAGGGGGGGAAACTCACCAGCCAGCCGTTTCCGATACTCCAGCCAACCACACCCCATGCGTTGCCGCGGGCACGCACGGCCAGAGGGAAGATCTCAGCAGGATACAGCCACGGCACGGTCAGCCAGGTGGCTCCGAACACCGACGTGAAGATAAAGATCATCGAGGAGGCCGCGGCTCCGTATTGGAATGCCTTGTGCGTGTCACCTGCCGCGGTGGCGTTTATGCCCAGACGAGAGAAGCCTCCGGCCAGGAACATGGCGATGCCTTGTGCGACGGAACCCCAGTACAGGGTCCATCGACGACCGATACGGTCCAGGGTGAAGACACAGATAAGGGTAGCAAACTGGTGGATGTTAGTAACTGTCTCACTGTTGGTTCTGTCGACAACATACCATATAGAAAATATTGTTCAGGCCGCTGATCCATTGGCTCTTTTCAGCGTCAAAGCCGGCGATACGGAAAATAGTTGGTGCATCTAGCAGATTCGGTCAGCGTCAAACAACAAAGTAAATTCTAGGAAGACAGGGACCCAGTACAGATAGTGACACCAGCAATACCAACCCACTCCTGCATGATCTGGAGCCAGATAACCAGCTGAACGCGACGGCCAATGTGGAGTTTCCCAGACTTGTACCCGAACAGCATGGCAAGGTATGAGTTGCTGTGGGAAACAGTCTTCTCGAGTTCCGCAATATTCTGAATGTCGCGGAACTCCGCATCGGCCCTGATCGCATCTTCGCCCTGATTTCCGCGCAGACGGCCAAGGATATAGCGCGCTTCCTCCTCACGACCAACCTTGACGAGCCACCGAGGAGACTCAGGGAAGAACCAGACAATGCCGAAAAGAATCAGCAGGGGAATTATCTGGAAAGCGATAGGGAACCTCCACCTAACGGGAGACGCTCCCCCGTCAATGAAGGACAGGCCACTGTAGCACAGTCAGAATAGCATCTCACAAGCGAATGGCGGTCTGGCATCACGTACAACTCGAGCCAGTATGCAATGACGACACCGAAGATGTTCAGTGTAAATTCGATCGCGATAAACTGCCCTCGAGAGGTATGCTCTGCCTGTCATATACGTTAATGAAACCCATAGGCCTGCACCTCGAAAAAGCAACTGATGCCTTACTGTTTCAGTAGCCCACACAGGCACAATGGCATTGAGAATTCCAGTTCCAATACCATTGATGAAGCGTGCTGCTGTTGTTAGTTTCCGCAAAAGATTTCTGTATCTCCTGGCTTACCGCAAATCATCCAGTTGTGATTCTGCGCAGAACACTGCAACGCCGCACCAAAAATTGCCCAAGCACATCCCGCAGCGATGGACTTGATTCTTCCAATCCGGTCACCGATCCAGCCACCAAAGAGTGCACCGAACAGCGTTCCAAGGTAGTAAACAGACACAATGCCTCCCTGCAGCAGACTATCCGTGATAACCGGGGTATTTGGTGTTCCATTTATCGTCTCGGTGTGACCAAAGCCCATGAGATCGATATAATCTTTGGCATTGTTCACACCTCCCATCATTCCCTGGTCGTAACCGAAGAAAAGAATGGAGAGTGCGGCCACACAGTTGATCGCAATGAGAAGGCTACGCTTCTCAAGTTTGTGTGCGATATTCCATGAGGGAATTTTGTCACTCATGTTGAGGAGCTGGCAGTCGTGCTCTCTGTATACTGGCTGACGGAATAGATATCGAGAAAGTAAGCTTCAGCGGAAGAAGAGCTTACACGGACAAAAGAGATGCTGTTTTCCTCTCAAACCGATATTCTAAGCTTCAGAAGATGGGCCCTGCTCGACGGGCCGGTCCGACAATGCAACAGACCTCTCCGGTCTTTGCTTGAGATCGCTGCGGCAGCTTACATGGTAGAAGCATCATGGTGGTGGCCGCCCCGGCCTTTTAAGGCGGAGAAGCATGCAAGGTCTGCAAATCCATCCTCGACACGCAACGGTCCGAGTTTATTTCGGCCATCGAGACTAGACCCGGACAGGGCATAGAGATGTTGATCTGCATGCAGTCCGAAAGAGCTTTCCGAGAGAACATACTTGAAGCGGTTAGACACTGACGGCAAAGCACAGGAACCGCCAGGATGGCGAAACCACGCGACTGGACGATCCTGCCCCGTGGAGGAACCTGGAGAGCGCATGTCGGCCGTGCTTCTCCACACAGCGGATTGGCGGGGAGTCGGCTCGTTGGAAAAGCTGTGCACTGGGCCCCGGAGAAAGACCGAATCCAGTAATCCGACGATTATTGGAGGATGGGAATCCCCGGCCGGGAAATGTCTGGCGACAGCAGTCGTTTTGCCTTCCAGAATGACAGGTGCAATTAATGCGAAGACAAACACGAGGATTTTAGGGGTCTAGCCCCCGAGAACCATGGTTAAATTTAGCCTAATATGCAGGTTAGCTCCGTGCAACATTTTTATACCCGAGAAAAAGATCCATGTCGATCCGTGTGTATCTTCAGGAAGCTGACATGATTCACGACTTACCGCAAAGATGATCATATTCATTGATCACGCTGCATCTTCCTTGTCTTCTATGGAGTTCACAACCTATAATCGTAGAGGAACTTGGCGATAATGCATGTCGAAGCATCTCTCCATCTCCATGGGGACAGGGATCGCGGGGAGCCTGGGGTGCGCGGGACAAGCTGGGGGCGGAAAACCCCGAACGTTCGCCTAAAAGTCGGCTTCCCTTCGCCGCAACCCACCGGGCCGGTCCCCTGGCATGCTGGCTTTTCCTTTCTTCCCAGCACCCAACCATAAGTAACCTGAATACAGTGTTGAATATCGGTTCATTCATGCAATTGGTTCAAGCTTTTAAGCAGCCGCAGCTAGTATTCATTGATGAGAGTAAGATTTACTTTGCTGGATCCAGGTACGCACGGTACTCACACATCCCGCCTTTTTATCCTCTGGCCTTGGCTCTTCCCCCTTCATCGATAGTCTGGACCGCCCAGTTTTCGAGATCACATGGACATGTCCCGCAAGGAGTAAGTGACTTGGCCTCATTGGATTCTTGCAAAATGTGGCGGCTTGGTGGGTCCCCTGCCCCTACTAAATATATTTTACCATGGCTTAGGTGCGCCTACAGTTCGTGTAGTGGCCATCCGGAAGCTATAAAAGAGGTATAGCATGGTCAAAGCACTGCGGAGTATTGCCTATGAGCCTATCCTAAAGCCATGGGAAGGGGTGAAGGGAAGATCCATTCTTGGACAGGGTCCTGCCATGAATTTTGCCTCTTTGACAGCTTCAGAATCTCTGCGTAAAGATTTTAATAACAATCTCGAGAGGTTCAAATAGATATAATAAAGGAAATGGATATTCTCTTCGAACTATCTGGTCTAGATTCCGGAATCAGGCATATAAGCCATGCAACGGACCTATGCAGGTGATCTTTCACTGCACTGGGATGGCTGCATTCAACAAGTTTTAGAGACAATGACGGTTTCAAGTGAATTGACAACTAACTGTCTTAATATAGTACTTCAGCATTTCAGCATTGCTTGAATTCGAACATAACAAAGGGCTTTACACTGTTTCTACATTGGAGTAGCAATCGATATGTGCTGTCTTGTACTTCCTTCCTTGCTACCTTCATAATATCGTAATACATGACATCAACTTCAAATGAAAGCGGTTTTAGATGGTTGGAAACTTCCCAAAATTCACCTTGCCTGTTGAAATTCCCCATCACCCCACGTCTGCCCCCTATATTAACCACCTCCCACCCCATTAGAACCTGAACATTTTCCATATCTTGACAATTGTCTCTGCTCTTACAATATCGGTACCTATTCTCACGTGTCCGGGATGGTAAGACCATCTCCGGAGGTTGGTAGTACCATGGGAGAATGCACATCTCTTGCTCTTCATGACTTTAGTGCCTACGGCATGCAACAACCACTCTAAATAACATGTAGTTATAGCCTTTAGGCTGGCTATACCTTTTAAAATATGAAGCACGTGCCATATCTAATTTAAGGCCTTGTCTTTATAAGAATATATTCACTGTGTCTGTTTGCTATTGTTGACAATTTTGACTGCCAAAAAGTTAGTACAGTAGCTACAAAGTTCCAATTTTGTGGAAATGGTCGGGAAAAAACCTGGTTAGTACTGTACTGGTCCTCATGAATTTCCCCCTTCTCAGTCTGGTATGGGGTTTCCAGGTCTGTTCACTGACAATCATATCACTTAGCCTTTTATAGTCTAAATTATGCAGCTATCTCCCCTCCCCACCCATGTCTGCAAGTCATTAAAGTCAACTACTATATAGATTCCCAAGTTCAACATTCTGCGTTTTGTTGTTGCAATTTTTTATACTCGCTTCCAGAGATGCTGTCTCTTCAATCCATGTGTACAAAGATGGCCAGCTTACATGGGTCATGGTTCTTGAAGGACGGAAGATAGAATCCTCACCGATGATTCTTCTGCTACGAAGTATATCTACCTATGTCTATAGTGTCAAAAGTACAGTTGTGAACCAGTCGCTGACGTACGGCAGATAGCGCCCCTCCTGCCCCCAGCACTTCTGCGTCTTTTGAGTTGATGCATGCTAGGGGCGGAGATTTAGACGTACAGTGTGCCGCCCCGAAGTTTATAGATAGAGCTGCCCCTGTCCAGTGACTCTTTCTATTGAGCGGACTGGAACAGGGTAAGGAGGTCGGTATAGCCCCGAATCAAAAATCAACTTCAAAATATATGAAGATTGGCAATTGCAAGACAAAGATGCTTGCCCACCCAAACACACAAAGCTTCTTTATTCACCAAAAGTATGAGGCCCTTAAGGGTTCCAACATATCTGCCACGAGATGACAAGATCGGTGCGCCATCCGGGAATGGAATTCCTTTTGCAGGTACCCTTGCCTGGCAGACACTTATGATGACATCAAGAGCCATGATCCCAGATATAAAATACCGTATGATGATCCATACCTAGACCCCACAAATTGCTCAGCTGATTCTGACACTGGGTAGTTCTGACACATGTCTCTGCACCGACATGGGAGCTTTACTATATAGGAATATATCATCGGAGAAAGTGTGGCATATCTACCTTAAAGGCTGCCTCATACATGGCAGAATGCCGCGAGCCTTTGTTGCCCTCGGCTCAATCAGAGTTGATGTGATCGATCCAGCAATTCTTGCAGATCTTTGCAAACTGCAAGATCTATATGCACCAGAGCCCTCTGTCCAGACCAGTGCAGCTTCCAGTAGCCATAACATTCAATGACCTCCTTGAAAGCAACCACATCTGGATGACCCACCTTCTGACAACAATGACAATCAGGCTGCCCCTCCAGATATGGAACAAGCTGGGCATTTGGGAGATGGCTGTTGCCCACAAGGCCTAGACTGGAGTCCAAGCTGCGGCGATGAGATGTGCCCTGTGGCTGTGAATGCTGCCACTGAAGCGACCTATATCAGTATTCCTGTACCGGAATTCCAAAACGAATGGGTGCTGGTCCCCCCGCTACGACCCCGATACCAACAAGGAGGTATGGAGGGTCAAGGCAAGAACGGAGGTCATATGGTACACCAAACACCGCGGGAAATACTCCCTGCTGATTGCCGATGAAGCCCAGAAGGTGAGAAATCCAGGTACAGATACCTGGAGTGTTCTCTGGGTCCATCGTGGTTTGCCACATTTCCCAACTCAGGTCTCTTGTTGAGAGCGCAAGATTCTCCCCGGCCCTTGCCTCGTTGCTCATGGATAACTGTCCTTTGATTCCATTTAGATGGATGTAGTGGCCGCTTAGATCATCCAAGTCAGTAGCGTCCACGTCCACGCAGATGGAGGCTGATTTATATCTGTATTCTTCCCCGAAGACTAAATGTGACCCAATCCCCTCCTCTCCCTCAGCCCGGTAACTCCCGCCCCCTTCTCTACCTGGTAACCCGGCGCCCTCCCAGCCCGTTTCCGGGATATATTCTACTCTCGCACTTCACCTGACAACAAAGAACCCCGGGGATGGCCTAGCGGTTAAGCTCCCACTGGGCTGGGTGACCTTGTCCCTCCTCTCTCTCTTCCCTCTCTTGCCCCTTGGTCACTCAAGGCCCCGGGCTCAATCCTCACTTTGGTCGAGGTGCAGCGGTGAGATTATTATCGATACTGCTAGCATCCTGGCGGCCACTAGGTGAGGATCCAAACGAAGTAAAATACCTGCCCGCCAAAAAGCATAGGCGGAGGTTTTCGTAGCACTCCCTGCCCTGTAGTACAGGGAAGGGGGTGTGAGCTTTTTTCCGTCTCCCTTAGATGGAATTTTACAATGGTGTTGTTATTGACGCTTTTTGGTGATTTTTATTCCCCTTCATTGCTATGGTATGATATTCCAACAGCGTAGGGACGCGTCGTCTGGCTATCCTTAAACAAATTCTTATAATCCGCGTAAATAAAACTGACTTTATTTCACTTTTCTCACAGAACCTCTCCTTCTCTACCACAGGGCAAATGATCGACTCGCTGAGAGTCCACAATCTGTCTACAACTCCGTCTTGCTCGTGACCTTTTTCGAACCCCCACGGCCGCTGTGCGTCGTCCTCCCGACGTATCCTTCAACAGGATATAACGGGTTTCCAACCATCAGCCCGAAAACTTCGTATATCAGATCCGCGGCTGCCCAGGCTGTCGACTCTCCTGCATCATCGTACGGTGGCGCTACCTCGACCACGTCGGCACCGACGATGTTGAGAGAAGTCAACTTCCTCAAAATCGCCTTCAGTTCACGGGTTGTCCAACCACCTGGTTCTGGGCATCCTGTTCCAGGAGCAAGACCGGGCTCTATGACAATGTTAGTATGGAACATGGTGAGATGGCTTTGATCAGGTTCTTACCAAGCACATCAATGTCAATACTGAGGTACACAAGCCTGTCTCCAACTACCTCCTTGATGCGTTCCGCAACGCCATTCACACCAATCTCATCCAGTTCTAATAAATTAGTCATGTTACGAGAAGAGTAATTTTAACTGTGAGCATACCTTCAGTCTCAATGTACTGGAAGTTTTGCTTGGCGTCTTCTTCGTAATCCCCGTAGTCATTGCCGAAAATGCGAGTTCGAAGACCAGCATGGATGTTCCCTTCCTTCGCAATGAGGCCTTCATTATGCGCGATCCAAAACTGTACCCGTTAGAAGAATATAGTAGACGAATATATGGTATACTAACCATCGACCCGTGGTTGTAGTCGGATTGCTCTGAGCTCCATGGTCCAGCCAAGGACGAAGGTGACCATCTACTTGCGTTAGAAAATATGTAACGGTTTTTAAACAGAGTACTCACGTATCAAGATGACTGTCAAAATGCAAAACGCTAATCGGTCCATAGATCTCGTTCAGTGCCCTCAGAGCTGGTAGAGCAACAGAATGATCGCCACCCAACGTAACCAAACGAGGATGATAAACGCCATCCTTTCCAAGCACCTTAGGGGCTGGGGAGTTCGGCTGTGTCTTTGCTGGCCGGCGAAGAAGGTCACGGTATGCCTCTGTCATCTGTCTGAAGGCAACGGCGTTGTCACTTTTGCTATCGTCAGCGATTTTACTCGCAGAAAAGCAGGATAGGCAATTATCATCCCATACAATGGAGTCACCGGGACATCTCCACAGTCAAGGAACGTAGCCCAGTTCTGGTATGGATTGATTCCTTGCGCATGGTTGAATCCTCTTGCAGGAAGTTGCCGTTGACTAGCACTACGAATTGCCCTAGGTCCGAATCTCGCGCCTGATGAAGAGGCTTTCTTAGCAATAATGACAAGGATTTGGAACTATAAAAACTCCCGTACCTGGACGATATGCCACAGAGGTATCAAAGGGCACACCAATGACAGCAAGGTCGAATGGTTCCTCTTGCTCGACAAGACATTGCACGTGAGGCAGATGGGCAAAGGTCTGAATTCCCGTGAAGCTATACCCAGACTTCCACCGGGATACAGTATCCTCGCTGATAGGCTTTTGAGCTTTATGCCCCAGAGCCACCCCAGCCAAAGACGCAATAGACAAGAGCGTAGAAGCGAGCATAGTGGAATCGACGCAGCTTCACCGGATGCTGCCAGGGAAATGATAACGACCTTGGAGAAGACATTTTCGGCGCTTTGAGATCTTCTTTAATTCCATGAGATAAGGAATCTTTTTGGCCATACACCGCAAATCAGGATACCGCGTGATGCGTTAGTTGTTGTTCGCTCCGCCGATGAGACGTGGCCGGCGTATCGGGCGGGTTTTGCACGACCGCCGCGGATCTCGCCCTAAGGCAGCGTGAGGGTTCCGTAGACTTTACTCCATTCTACCAAATCATGCATGCCATCTGTCCTTACGATTATCAAGAACCCCACTGGGTTCCCCGCAATAGACAAGTATTGTTCGAAGAATACCCTTGCGCTGCGATAAGTGACATGGGGATTTCACAACGGAGTGGATCTTGCGCCTGTGACGCTGCATACGCTATCCACTTCGGTTCGATATACGACTCTTTTTTCGACTAAAGTCACAGGTTAACAAATATGTAAATTTCCGCGGAGAGGGAGAAAGATGTCGATCAATTTTGCTATTAAGAATCGCCACAGATGTTGGGAGGAATTCCATCCTAAGCACAAAAGCTCCTCGTGTCAGCAACACCTTTACCCATCTACATCATCGTTCACTTTTTGAAAAATCTATAGCAACCTCGTCTATCAGCTCTAAATTGCCTACAGAGGGAAGACCATTGAATCATGCCCGCCAGAGATTCCCCGAAGAAGACCATCCTTTATGTCGGACAACCGATAGTTTTCGCCCACGAAGCATGGGCTCGTTTCACAGAGAACTTCAATATTCTCTATTACGACCTCACTTCAAAGTCAGATCTAATAGAGGCCTTCTCCAAAGGCGGAAAGTATTCCACGATCGACGGGATTGTCCGCCCGAATCTTTCTTCCAATCTTCTGCCGTCCTTCGACAAGGAGCTCGTCAGCCATCTTCCCGAATCCTGCAAAATCATTTCTTACTGCAACCACGGTTACGATGGAGAGGATACAGTGGAACTGGAGAAAAAGGGGGTATGGTACTGCAACGGTGCCGGAGGAGCGACAGATGCGACTGCGGATATTGCGTTGTTTCTGATCATCGCTACGTTCCGCTATACAAGTTTCTGCGAGCAGAAACTGCGCTCGCTCCGATCTGCCGACTACTTCACCGTCGAGGATACTTGTAATATCTCCCATGATCCGAGAGGTCACATTCTTGGTGTTGTTGGACTCGGAGAGATTGGCGCCGCATCTGCTTCGCGCGCTGTCGCCTTGGGCATGTCCATCCATTATTTCAACCGGAGGCGCAGACCAGAGGTAGAGCAATCTCTCGGAGGAGCCGTATATCATGCAGACCTTGAATCGCTTTTGAAGGTTTCTGACTGCGTCCTCCTTGCCTGTCCTTACTCGGCTCAGACACACCATCTTCTCAACCACGAAACTTCCAAGTTAATGAAGAAAGGAAGCCGGGTTGTGAACATCGGACGGGGCAAGTGTATTGACGAGGAAGCCTTGGCAGATGCAATTGATCAAGGAATCATATCTAGTGCCGGTCTGGACGTGTTCCACGATGAGTAAGTTCAGAAAGTTCTCTTGTTAACGCCTTTCTCTTCCTAACCTCTACAGGCCTGTCGTGAACCCAAGACTCTTGGACAACTGGAAGGTTACATTGCTTCCCCATATTGGAGGAGCAACTTTGGATTCGAATAGGGTAAGTTTCCTCAAAGATATACTAGTGCATATTTCTGACGGAAACAGAAATTCGAAGAAATTGCACTGAAAAATATCGAGGCATTTTTCCTCGGAGATGGAAAGCCTCTCACACCAATCAATAACGTTGTGAAGGCGAATGGGGTATTTAAGTCCTAAATTGGCAGTTTCCCGAACTCCTAGGTTGGACATGTGACAAATCTGATAACGAATTAAGCATAACCAATAGATAGTATCAGTGCGAAGAAAATACATGAGTACTATATTGATAAAAGACCTTCTATCCCCTTATATCTTGTACTTATTCGAATACCTCTGTAGAATCTAAAATCAAGGCAAAAGTTTGCCTAAAGTAATCAGGAGTACGACTTGAGATGTTAGATGGATACCTCAACCGCTGGAAAAGGCCATATTTCCAATTTGGAGCATAGTCAGTTCCAGGTGCGAGATTTTTTGTGATAATTAGAGTCTAGGTCTAGGACACAGGTGCACACGGGCTCTACGTCTGATCATAGTTTTATCAACGCAACGCTTACCGGCCTCCAGTGCCGCCAGAGATAAGGTCTTTGTAAAGCCGCCGCAGACGCCCGGTTATACTACAACATGAGACAGAGACACGACGGGATTCCATGACCCTAGGTACGTATTGCGTAGATAGGCATATCAGTCAACATATAAGCGATGGGACTCTCTTGGTTCCCAGAATTTCCCGGTTGAAGACTGCATACTATCTCTGTCTTGGGATAACGGATCACATTGCTATACATGAAATATTTTTGAACACTTTGAATATTCCACTCTACGAAACAATGGCGCCCTCAGTTGAAGCCGAGCCTGTCAGTTCCTATGACCGGAACAAAGACACATACCGCGGACCATCTAAGGTCAAGTTCGACCCTGCAATCCACCTGAACTACACTCCCCCGGAACGCGTCTACAGCTTATCGGAACTTGGCCTTCCCTTGGAAGGGACAAGCGACTTTGCGACGACGGAGCCATTTCAACTGGCCACTGAAGCCGCCATTGTTGAACTGCGACGAGAGCTCCTCCAGCCCAACACTCTCAAAAAACGCATGCACACGTGGCCTCGCGCCCCTGCTAGCCTGAGAGGCTTCACGAAGGAAGAAGCACCCTTCACCCATGCCTTCTGGACGTCGCCTGAAGTGATCAAGATCCTGTCTGACGCTGCCGGTATCGAAATGGAGGTCGCGCTACCCTACGAGATCGGACATACCAATGTGCAGCTGGGCCCGGAAGGCCGTGAAGGACTCAAGAACCTCCCACTGTACCCCGTGCCCGTGCCTCCAGGCTGGGAAGAGGAGAAGGGCGACTACGATCACCTCCCCGTGGACAACTGGCACAAGGATTCGTTCGCTTATTCCTGTGTGATGATGCTGAGCAACACCGAGAAGATGGTGGGCGGCGAGACCGCCATCCAGCTCCCTGACGGGACGACGAGGAAACTCCGCGGAACGAAGATGGGGTCCTGTATCTTCCTCCAGGGCCGGCACATGCCGCATGCAGCTCTACGCGCCTGGAACACGGGAGAGCGCATCACCATGGTGTGTCCGTATCGGCCAGCGCACCCGGCCATCAGGGACGATACCGAGATCACCAATTCGCTCCAGCAGAGCTATCTCAACGAGCTGTACGGGCAGTTCAGCCTCGAACGATTCAAGGTGATTAGGAAGAAGTGCGACTATATGATCAAGAGATTGGAAGATCAGAAAAGGGAAGCTCTGGAAAGGGAGCCAGATAATTACAATGCTGTCATCATGGATGAGAAGGAAGTTGGCAATATGATGAGGGAGATGGTATGGTATCTGGAAACGGCTATGAAGCAGATGGGGATGTATAAGGATGATAAATGATTCTGTTGAAAACGGCCTACTACGTATAGGCTAGTATGAGAGACCCTATCAACGCTTCTCTCCATATACTTGGCTATACCTGTATCATGGCTGATCCATGGCTGGATTTGTCCCCTCCGGCTTTTACTTAGTAATGATCTAACCAGGACAACCTTCACAGGCAACAGAGAGCCATTCTCTAACAGCAGAGTCCACTGCACACATATCCTCCAATATCTTGTAACCAAGCCCAATTTCCCTAGAATAATATATCATCACAAGGTGTCTGCATTCAGCCAATAAAGCAAGCCAAAACTTTATTTGCTTGCTGATTCCCATGTTAGAAGCCAGATGCTTCAACTATCTCCACACCCCATCCATTCATCGAATAGTGAAATAAAGCTGCCTTTGAAACACAACTCCTCCGCTTTCCTAACATCCTTGGAACCCCTTGTCTGTTAGATAGGCAAGGTGAGGCCAATGATGGTTGCTTGCAGCTGTTTGAGTATGCATGAAGTCATAACACTCAAGGGCTTCATCGAGGGTCGCCATAGAGGAACTGGCTTAGTCTTTCCTTTCCAAGCTTCCTTATCTGAAGAAACAGGCTAGAGCCACGTCAACACATCAAGCGCAGCACCCTCCCTCATTATTGCCCTGGAACTGAATCAGTATACTAATAATAATATACCATGGCTACAGTCACTAGCAAAATCAACTTCCGCCTTCAAAACTCTCAATATCTTTTACTCCCCCACTGCCAAGGCGGCTACTTTAAAACTAAGCCATAATTATGTGGTTAAGACCTCCGGTCGAGTAATTCGTACGTCAGTCGTGCTATCGTCAAGGAAGATGACTTGGAGCCACGTTGCAGGCGCCTTTACCTTGCCATAAAAATTGCAGACTCGCAAAGGTGGTTGATTATGAAAGAAAATTCACAGAGATTTAATGGGGAGAAAGCCTTCCAAGTTACTGATGAATAGATTGACCTGATGTGATGACTGCTTCAATACACCGTTACCTGTCCACTATATCCATTGTATGCATATGAGATCTTTCCGCAACACAACCTATTCACATGTGGATGACTTTTCCGCTATCAAAGCCTACGGATTGGGCAAAGTAGTAGCCTCTTTGATTTGTTACTACTCTCTTTCCAGTTTGAAGGTCTTCAAAATCATAGTTGAAGTCCGTATGTCCAAACACCCAGATCTTAACACTCTTATTGTTCCAGCACTGTTCATCCGATAGATCGCTTGCAAAAGCGGATGGAATTTTGCTGTTTGCATGCTTGGGATCGACTGCCTTCGCATGAATAGAAGGGGAGTGATGTGTGAGAATGATTATTCTTCGTAGACGTGATATCGATTCTACTTCCATATTCAGCCACTCTACGTCCGTGGAGTGAGCTTTTCGATGAGACTCGATCGACCAGTCATCGATATAATAGAAATTGTTCAGTCCAAAGCTAACGTTCTCAGCTTGTTCGGGGGTGATGCGAGAAAAAGGTGTACAGCCACCGTTGGCGAGAGATCGTAGCGTGTCTGGTCGAGCAGAACAAATTCCCCGCGCACTTTGCCTGCCTGGAATGAACCGTCCATTTCATCCTTGAAACGTGTCAATTTAGACATTGCCTCGTCCCAGTCACTATGGTAGGGCTCGTGGTTGCCGAGAAGCAGAAAGACGGTTCGGAAGTTGGCTACCTGTTTGCAGAGGAACTCGAAGAATCCATTATCCCTGACATACCAACGTCGCTAGTAGTGCTAGGAATGGTGCTTCGGGATCTGGTGACTCCAGGTGGAGATCTGATAGAATTTGGAGCTGTGACTCCGCCATGAAAGTTGCCGGTTATCAGCTTGCTAGTGCGGGAAGAGATACTGTATGGAAATGCTAAACTGGACGGATGGAGATTATGGAGAGGTCAGTTGAAGAGGACAACAAAGACGAGGGTGAAGTGTCGGCGTGCTGCCTGCAGTCTTGGCGCGTCGTCTAGGATTCAAGTCGGAAGGATATCAGATCTACTGTCTGCAGACCAAAAAGGCATCACGCAAATTTGCACGTACCATATTTGTGCATGTGAAAACTAAAAATCAATATTGTCGCTCGACATTGTGATGACAATAATTTCAACCATTGGGTTGCAGAGCTCGAACATATATATTGGTGACATGGCATATCATGCTCAGTTTGGGGCCTACAATATTGCAGAGCTCTCCAGTCCGAGAACATTAGGCACTTAGTTTTCTCACTCTTTAAGAAACATAAATAGTCCTGTCGATTCTTAAATGGATCGGGCAAGTCATTGTCTCCACAATGCGTGAATATCAGGAGCCCAGCAGCCAAAACAACAACCACAACCACCGTGACTAGCACCCAAACTTCCGAAAGAGGCGGAAAAGCTCACACCCCCAGCCCATCTTTCGATGGGGGAGGGGTGCTACGAAAACCCCGCAATTGGTACAGTTTGAAAGATAAGTTGTCTTGTGTTTTGAAAATATTACCCATGCAGATGCCCCTACAGAGTCTCGTTATGCAGTATCTTCAGAACATCTCATTATGCTTGGATTCCGTGCTATATATGTTACAAGAACAGGCGCTTTCCAATCAAATAACGGCTTTTCTCTGACGATACCATTTTTGCTGCAGGAGCAATAAGTACCATGATTTCACCCTTCCACCATCCCATGAATGATCACTCATGGGGATGCCTCTATGCATATGGGAGATGCAACCGTCCCAATTGTGGGAATTGATCTGCACAAAATACCGGAGCGATTCCATGAAACCGCAGCAGATTTAGGGGTTCCATATGACACATCGACTCCTTACGGGCCAAACCGAATCTTAGCTTAGATCCCGAACGGTAACAACTAGAAATCCGCAAGGTTTCATGTTGTGGCATTTGTCCTGCTGTAGGAATGGATGGGAAAAAAAAGAACAGATTGGATCAGCCAATACCAACATCGGTATCATTTCCCGGGCCGGGCATACTTGCATGATGCATGTGCTGTACCTTGCCTTTACCAATCATTTCTCTCGCAGATTTGACGAGGTGTCTCGATATATCGCCGATTCGACAGGAAAGCCGAGTCGGTCCAACGATGTGTTCTGGTTCGCGAGATTGACCGAGTGTCTGAGCACCGAATCTGAACTGCCCCATTCACAACATTCACGGATATGCATCAAGATTGCCAACTTATCTATAAGGGACATGGCTGTTAGACGAGTTTCAAATTTGTATATCATTAAGGAATTTTTTTGGCCGTGTTTAGTATCTCTTCCAGCTGCACTTTATCTATAGAGAAATTGCGGGGCACTTTAGTAACGTGGGGGAAAGCTGTTCAGCATAGAACCAAAAGGGTGATAAGCATGTCTGGGAAACTAAATGGTCTAGACTACTCTGCACAGACCGCATCTTCCACAATTAGACCCAAGTTTCTTGCTTAAACTTGTCGAAGCCAGGGCCATGCATCCAATAAATTTGGATACGGTCTACTGATTGAAAGCTTAAAGGCGCCCTATCAGGATATATATTGTACCCGGGACCTCGCTGTAAATAAAAGGTCGCGTAAAATCGCCATACAATCTCAATAAGAACCAGTGACTTGTTTTTAATATTATTCTCTGACTATCTACCCTTTTCTCAAGACCATTACATACCGTTCTCATCCACACAAAGATGTCGCTTCAGGAGCTGACCAGCAACAGCAGCACTACCGTTACAATCCCCGCGTCCACAAACGGAGACTCCAAGACCAGTGCCGTGCTCCATCGGACTCTTCGAGAAAAGCCCAACTCAGTCATCGCCAGCGATGGCAATTACTTGCACTTGGACAATGGCCAGTCTATATTCGACGCTACCGGAGGAGCGGCCGTTTCCTGCCTTGGTCACGGCAACGAGCGCGTGAAGCAGGCCATGATGACGCAGGTGGACCAGAATGCGTACTGCTACTCTCTTTTCTTTAGTCATCCTCCAGGAGAGAAGCTTGCAAAGTTTCTTGTCGACTCGACAAACGGAGTCATGTCTAAAGCGCTCTTTGTGAGTTCAGGTACGGGTACATAGAATAAATGGCGTGCCATCGGTTTATTTAATGTACTTACTGCAATGGGTGCTAAAGCGCAGGATATATATTAGGATCTGAAGCTATGGAAGCAGCATTGAAGCTGTCGCGCCAGTACTTCATGGAACTCTCGCCGCCGCAACCGCAGAGGATTCGCTTTATCGCTCGGAAACCGTCGTATCACGGCACCACGATCGGTACCCTCTCTGCCGGCGGCCATGTCACCCGACGTGCTGTGTACGAGCCCCTGCTTAATCAGAACTGCACGCATGTGTCTCCTTGCTATGGCTATCGGGGCATGAAAGAGGGAGAGGATACAGAAGCATACGTTGCTAGACTGGCGCAGGAACTGGATGATGAGTTTCGCAGAGTGGGACCTGATACTGTCTGCGCATTTATTGCTGAAACCGTTGTCGGGGCTGTATGTTTTCTTCCCCTTGTCCGCATCTTTTCCAAGTTTACTTATTTCTTGCAGTCATTAGGATGTGTCCCCGCAGTCCCTGGCTATTTCAAAGCCATGAAAGCCGTGTGCGAGCGCCACGGCGCCCTCCTCATAATGGACGAGGTGATGTCCGGCATGGGCCGAACCGGGACCCTTCATGCATGGGAACAGGAAGGAGTTTCACCTGATATCCAAGCCATCGGTAAGTGTCTGGGAGGCGGATACGCCCCCATTGCAGGCATGCTCGTTGGTAAAAAGGTAGTCGACGTGCTCGACAAGGGAACGGGAGCTTTCTCCCATGGTCAAACATACCAGGGGCATCCGGTGGCCTGCGCAGCAGCATTCGAAGTGCAATCTATCATCAAGGAACAGAAGTGGATTCAGAATTGCCATGAGATGGGCCAATACCTGGGTAAGCTGCTGACAGCGAGGCTTGACGCTCATCCGCATGTTGGAAACGTGAGGGGTCGAGGGCTATTCTGGGGTGTAAGTCCAGCATTCAACCTGTCCATGATTTTCCCTAGCTAAAAATCTTTACAGATTGAATTCGTGAAAAACAAGGAAACAAAAGAACCCTTCGACCCCTCCGCAGGAGTCGCTTGGGGCATCCACAAGAAAGGCCTCCAGCCAGGCTATGACATCTCTGTCCTGGCTGCCAACGGATCTGTTGATGGCATACGGGGTGACTTTATCTTGATAGCGCCAGCGTACAATATCGCGAAGACAGATGTGGAGACCATCGTTGATAAGGTTCAACGGGCGATTGAGGATTATTTTGCATCTGCGGGTCTGTAGACATGTTCGGTCACATCGATAGGCAGTTTTTTATTAGGGTTTATAAGTGAGAATTGCCAGCAATGAGTCCCACATGTAACTGTAAGAAAGTCTGTAGATATCCACCAAGACTGAATCTTCTTATCAAGATGTGCCATTTCGTTCGCTTCGCCAAAAAGGGGAACAGAACAGTCTGTATAGCTGACTAAGCACAAATGTCTGTCACGTGACAATGTTCCATAGCAACCGATGCCGATCAGGGCCATTCAAGCACGTGGTTTCAACAATCTGGCAACTCATGTGCATGGTAGGAAATGGTCTCCAAGCCGCTGTTATGACAAACCCTTTGTTGTTTCTTGCCTGAACTCTTTCGTTTTCTGTAATGGCTCACCGCTCGAGAGCTCTTTGAATTGCATTGCATGTGTTGATCCTGCTGAGTTTAAGAAATCGTCCTCCTTTCTGCAGGTCTTGTATCAGGTTCTCGTCCAGGGAAAAGAAAAGAAAAGAAGACATCTTCAAAATTTATTTCTTTTATCGAGCTAGTTTTAGTTTTTCTTTCTTTCTTGTTTCATCTTGATACCCATTTCCTTATTTCTTTCGGACAAGAGAATCACAACCGGATATCTTCAACTCTGGCTATAAAAATCGCCCTGGATCTGGATCGAAGTCAAATCAAAAGATTGAGCAAGCGAGAAATCTATTGAGAGAAAGAGAAAGAGAGAGAGGAGGGGGGGGAGCATCTACCGGAACCAAATATCCAACACCTGTCACCAGCACCAATCAACCATGACAACAGCACCGTCAAAAGAAGGAGGAAACCCCTCCGACCCCTCCTACATCGACTACGAAACCTTTCTCTCCCCTAACTTCTCCCCCCAATCCTTCGCCAACACCCTCGTCACAGCAACCAACAATCCCACCGATTCTCCCCTCGACCTCACCACCCCGCTCTCCCGCGTCCTCTTCGACCTCCAGGAGATCGACACCCACATCCACACGCTGACCACCAAGTCCGCGCTCCATCTGCTGACGCACATACGCGACCAGACGGACGCGGGGACGCGCGTGCTCCGCGAGGTCGGGGACCAGGTGGCGAATCTGACGGCGGGGTATGAGCGGTTGGAGAGGGAGGTGTTGGGGAAGTGGGAGGCCGCAGAGGAGGCGAGGGTCGCGGCGCAGAAGTCGTGGGAGACGGTGAGGTTGGCCAGGGCTGTCGGGAGGTGTTTGGTGCTCGGGAGGCAGTTGGAGAGTCAGCTTGCGGAGGTGATGGGGCGTGGAGGGTCTGGATCTGGTGCTGGAGCTGGGGGTGATGCAGGAGGGAGCTGGAGAGTGTCGCCGGCGCCGTCGGGATCGGGGTCGGGGGCTGGAAGAGAGGATCATGGTGCGTTGTTACGGGCGGCGAATACGATCGTGATGCTACGGCAGATGTTCTCCAACATTGGAGAAGGGGAGGAAGGGTACGGGCTTGATCGGGTGAAGGTTATCAGGACGCTGAGGAGTGATTTGGCGATTCCTGCGGAAAATACCGTCAAGGCTCGCGCGCAGCAAGTCATCAACAAGTTCTCCGTGTCTACGCTTCTGGCCAACAACGGCAATGGAGGAGGAGGAGCAGGCGCTTCCGGATCTCAGGGATCTTCCACGTTCAAACAAATTCAAGACGCGCGGTCACGAGTGACATCGGCTGTCATGACTCTATACATACTTTCCCCAGTCCCTAAGGGCAGGGTTTCAGCATCCAATTTCCAGCCCGAGCTCCTTCTCTCGACGCTACAGGGCTACATCCACGCGGCTCTCTCGACGTCCTTACAGGCACTCTCAAGAGCACTAACAATGCTATCGACCATGGACCGTACCCTCGTCGAAATCTCGGGCCGATGCCAGGATATTGTTGCCCTCGAGGCCATACTCGAAACCCTCCGTCCTCCTCCCCACCCCCTTCTAGCCACCAGTTCAAGCGCAGCACCTGAACAGCAGCAGAACGGCGACAAGGAAGCGAAAACTCCCCCCACAAACAACGACAAAAACAAAAACAATCTCCTCCGCCCCCTCCTCCAATCCCTCGACACCTCCTCGCTGGCATCCTACTTCTGGCGCTCCCTCGCATCCTCCCTCACATCCCGCGTGCAGGATCTCGTCAGCCGCGGCGGCGCGTCATCCAGAAACCTCAAAGCGAACCGCGAGCGGCTGAGAGCCGACATTCGAGAATGTGTCCTGCGAGGATCGCAGCTACCAGCAGCCAGTCTGTTGGCTGGGAGAGGACAGACTGGAGGAGGAGCAGGAGCCGATGCAGTCGTGGCGCGAGGGACTTTGGAAAGAGAGGCGGCTGTTATGGTTGGTGCGGTCGTTGGGCCTCTGGGGAGATAAGATAAGAATGCAGACAAAGGTGGGATTGAGTGGAGTTATTAGGTAATATATAGGCCAGTCTATGCTGAGAGAGGCAATCCGACATTTTCATCTCCCAAGGAGAGCTTCCAAGCGTCCCAGGTCAGGCTAGGTCATCAGTAGACAGATATCATCGTTGGCGGGAATGAATCAGCTTCATTGCAATTGTCTTTCTTATAGCGATGTTCAAAAAGGGAGATGTTGGCTCTCTTCTCGACCGGAAAGCTCAATATCGACGACCGTCAATGTGCCAGAAACTAGGAAACGGCCTAATAAGGAGCTCGATCCATGTGGTTAGTCAATCCACGCAATAAAATAATATATTCCTCCATAATAATAAGTCTTTGCCTTCTCCGCGATTCCAAAAAGCCCTGGGCGCGGTAGCAATGATAGCGACCATGATGATCCACGCCTCTGCTACTGTATGCCTGAGAAATCAGGTAAATTGACATCCGTCATTCCTTGCTTGTTCTGACATACATCTGCAGGGTCACCCGATGCCGCATTATCGTCTTAACCTGGTTTGTAAGCACGAAGAAGCCTGAAGAATTCCAAAGACAGGTCTTCCTTTCCTGGCAGGATAACAAGGTGATACTGGAGATCTTCCAGAAAAAAAAGCCTACTGTGTCACAAAAAGAATGACAAATAGTAAGATGACTTTGAAGATGGTCCTCATACAAGTCCAAAAACCGAAATTGGTAGTCAGAGGAAAAGAAATACATGAGACCATTAAAATGCATATCATCCATGATGTATTCAAAAATAAAGTATACGAATAGTACATACTGTACTATACGCTATAGGATAAAAGAGCAATACAACTGGGAAAGTTTCAGAATGGTCCGAAATGGACGAACAGACGACCGAAGCAGATCCTAACAATACATACGTCAATTGTATAAGTCTGTGATACTGCGTGAGAAAGCTGAAACGCAGACGTGGCTCAAGTTTCTCAAACAAGACAACACATGCTGATTTCTTGAAATGGGGGCCGTGTCATCTCTGTTTGATCTGCCTGTGGTACCAGATTTCAAAGGTGGACGAATAATATTTCCGATCGACAAAAAGCCTCGGATTTCTGAGCGTTTCTCGAGGTAATAAGGGCACGTAAAGAGTTATGATCGGTATGGGTATCGCACGTGACTCTTGGATATTTGGCGAGTTGGGAAACAGGGAGTAATCAGGTTGAGGTGCTGAAGCACGCGGTAGAAGCAGCATGATCCTGGCCACACAGCATCACGTGTCTGTTTAGGTTTATTTATGCTGAAGACGTGGAATTTGGGAGTCGAATATTGCTCTCTTGAGCCTTTAGGGGTGAAATGTTAGGCCACCTGGAAGGAAGTGGGGCAGTAGCCGCACAGGGAAGGGAGACAATATAGCTGTGTCTCGTGAGGCAAACGGTGCGGCTGAACCGAGGGCGCAGCCAGCATGAATTTACCCTGGTAGATGTACTGTACCTTACCTGGGGTACCGCGCAGCCGGGCAAGGCATCGCTCAGACAGACCTCCAGGCGGTCCGTGCATGGATCCAGGGGCACAGATAGCCAAGCGCGCGTTGGAACTTGAGCCGGATCCGGCGACAAAGAACGTGTAAGATCACGATCGTGATGATTGGGCCATGCAAAGCTGGACTGTGGGATTGGAAGCAGACTGCAGTCGAGAACAGGGGTAGCCCGCGCTCGACGGCGCATCGTGAGACGGCCAAGAGGAATGAGCCGGGACATGGTCAGGCGTCTGTATTCCAACGCTTGCAGCAGCATCTCAGCTTTCACATGGAAGGATCATTGACCCAGATGTTTGTTGCCTCCAGGCTGCTGCAACGCCAGGAACCGTGGACCACTCACTGCTCCGTAGTATCATGGAGGATTAGAGATAGGTAGATAATAGCTGAGACGAGGCGGAGCCTCTTAGCGCGGAGCGCCGTTGGCTGGGAATTTTTCGAGGTCTAAGCGGGATAAAGTTAACGTAGGGCATGCTGGCATGTCACCTGCCCCCGCACACCGCCCGAGAAGCGATCGTCCGTCAACTGTCTGTCCCACTTTCGACACGACCCCGTCTCACAAAGGCAGAGAAGACCTGCGATGCACGCAGTTGCGGTCAGCAGATGACCGTCCTGCCGAAGACGTCAGCGTGCGATCAGGACGTGGAGCTCCGAGCGACGGCGCGTGTCGATCCGGATCTGTCAATCATCCGATGTCGATTAGCCGGGAGGGGAATCTTCCCTATCGATAACTTAGGCCCGCGGCGCAGGTACCTGGCTGTACTCCGGACACGACGATGTACCTAGCCGGCGTGCCTGATCTGACCTGTCAGCTTGTACCTACATGTACAGGTACCCGTTGCGCCGCCCATCTCCCCTCCTACTAACGCACGCAGGGTCTGCGGATCACCGACTCGAGTGGGAGAATATCCTCCCAACGCCAATCGCCGCTCCAAGACCCCGCGGCGGTGGCCCGTGTCTGCACGACGGCTGTATTCCTGGAGCAGCTACGATTACTAAGTGTATGCACCGGTTTGCTGCGCGACACTGGCATGCCCATGCATCGCGCGGTCTCGAGCGGAATTATGTGCCCCTCCAAGTCACGAGCCCCTCCATCCTTGGTCTCCCCGCTTGTTTTTACCCTCCACTGGGCCGTTCTTCGAGGACTAGCACAACCTTCACGTTGCCCCTCTGGTTGTCCGTGTCAGGCCCGGCCGTGCCTGGAGTCCTGTCGGTGCCTGCTGGCTGTCCCTGCCCCGATCCTTCGCCACTCTCTCGCTTCTGGGATCCCGTTCGGGCGACTGGCAGACGGTGTATGCCTTCCATTCGTTGTAATTCCCCGCCAACCAAGGCTCACAGTTCCCCAAGGTTCCGAGTGACCGGCCACTCCGGCGATGGATCATACATCATCAATGTAGCGAGAAGGTTTCTGTACCTCAGAGGAACTCCTGTCCCTGATCTTCCCGTACAGTATGTAAGGGCGGGTCTTTCCTTCGCATCGACGAATGATATGGTTGTCAGGACAGACCCTCAAATGTCAGATTCAACATACCGTCATTGGGACATCAAATTCTGTCTTGCGTGTCTCCGTTTGCGGGTGCAGCAGCTGTCAATTTTCCATGCTCTGTTCTCCACACAGAGATGAAACTGACCGGTTCGAGTCCTAAAGTTAAAAGTAAAGCTCTGTGGTATGACTTGGGTAGGGTAGCTCATCTCTCTAGGACCGAACGCGGCAACTTCTATTCACACCCATGGACAGCAATAGGAACGTTTTCTAATATGAATCTTGAGTATGTACCCGGTTACAAGGATTGGCTGTAACGAGGAACCTTTGCGATGGCACACAGAAGAGTACTGCAGCAGTGGTTTGGTTCCGACATCCGCCTTAACCTTCAGGGCTGCTTCCTCAACGTGCTCGCGTATGCGATGACGACTGCGTGCCATGTCCTTGGAGAAGATGGAGATTATTAATGACAGTCGACAGGCATGCCCCTCGTATCCGCGCTGAGCGCTGCACCTGTCATACCCTTGGGAAACCTTCCGACTGTTTGCGATTGTCCGTGTATTCCATCAAGTAACGGCCAAGAGGTTTTTGTTTGTGCTTCATCCCAAGGGCAATATCATGGTTTTATATAGGTCCTGGGTGTCAGCCTGGTCCCTGAAGTCGACGCGCGACCCGAGCGCCAGTCGAGGTACTTGCAGGTCGACTTGCATGTCGGTGTTGTCACAAACGCCCAGGTACAGAGTTCGCCTCTAGCTGGACCCAGGCATGGGCAGCCCGGAGATCTCCAGGCCGTGTATGCAGAATCGATAACGTCAGAGCGTGGGCACCTATTCGCTATCGTTAAAGCGGCGCAGCCAGGCTGCTCCATCGCGGCGCCTCTTGCGCAGGACGTAAAAGGTACAGGGCCAGGTCAGGCCTCCCGGGCGCATTCGTCTGAGCAAGCACCTCTGGGATGTAATGTATGTGTCCTTACATGTAGACCAGAGACGACGTGGCATCGATGAATCATGACCCGGATGGAGCAAGGCTGGAACCACAGGTCACATTGGCAGCATCAAGGTTCCTGGAGCGACAAGCGCCCGCCATCCACGGAACAGCGGCTCAAGATAGCCTTACCAGACCAACCTGCGACCCAGGCCCGCCGCGCAAACGCCGCTCTCGGCCTAGCGTTCCTGATAAACAAACCAGCGCCTGCCAGCGTCTCTGTGCAAAATCCGTGGGTGCTACAGCAGAGCCCTTTACCCACCGCCTTCCAGGTCAATCCCTACGCCGTGACACTCGTGGATAATAGATCCCTTAATCGCCCCTCTATCGTCGTCTCACCCCAGACCTTCGTGGTGCTCGTTCATTGCTGCCCTGCCACGCACTATTGCGACAGCCCGCTTCAAAAAGCGCCGTCCGTCTCCCCTGTGCGGCGTAGCTCGGTTGTTCCGGCCTGAGAGTGCCTGGACGAAGTGTAAAAAAGAAGTGTTGTCTGGCTTGCCTCTGGGCCTTGGCCCCATCTTCTCTCCAGAATCGGTTGTTAAGAGGAGCAAAGCCAGCCCTGCCCCTGCCCGTCTTTCCCCCCCTCCCCCTCCTGCCCCTCGCTTCGCCGCCGCCGCCGCCAACCGTCGTTTCCGATAAGCCTCCTCCCTCTTGTATCGTCGTCACTACTTCCTGCTGTCATTCAACCACCCGCTCCTCCTCTCCTCTTCCTCCTTTCTTCCATCCACTCCTCGTCTCTCCTGACATCCACCGCTCATCCGTGCAGGGCTCAGTATCCGTCCCTGTGCATCCTTCCATCGTGCCTGTTCCCTGCGTCCTTGCACTTCCCGTCAGCCTTCCCATCAGGCGCTTTTTTTTTCCCTTTGTGGCTTGCACCGCTTGTGCTGGACCTGGGACTGGCCCGCGCGGCGACCGTGACAGTTTTGATAGAGTTCGGGACGGGGCACAGTCCACGGTCAGAGCTACCTTCGCTTCGCATGTCAGATTCGGCTCGAGGAGAAATGCTCCGGCGCATTTGATCGTCCCTGCGTCCCGCCTTACCACCTTTACCGCCCTTGCTTCATCGTCATAACCGTTTGTCGTCCTGCTATCCACCCTTCTCCCTCCCTTCCGAATCTCCCCGCTTCAGGTACTGCGTGGGTTGTTGCAGCGGTGTGGTCGGTCATTACTGGTACGTCAAGGGCATTCATTTGCTTTATTTTTGTTTTCGTCTGCATAGACCATTCGCGTGCTTACCACATACCAGTATGCACAACCCCAACATCGCGCACTATCCGAGAACTGCTTGCCCAAGCAACCACAATCGCACCTTACATAACTGGAAGGACCGATATCTTCGCTTTGGTCGCTTCGAATCTGGCAGGAGGTTTTGCTCGCGGAATCCTAGTTGATATACCATCATACCTGCAAAAGAAGCTCACATCTTCTGGGCGCAGCCTGCACGATTTCCCCGTCGACAGGTCGACCGGGAACGCGGAACTTAGTCGATATCAGAAACCTCTACCTCCTCCACTCACTCCTTTCGTGACGCAGTGGATATGACGTCCTTCCTTCCCGTGAACAATATTCCTCCCTCTCGGGACCATGCGATGGATGAAGCCACGACTCCTAAACCCTCCCAACAAAGTCAGACGAGCATACTACCCGCGCAGGAGAGTCCGCAACCGAATATGAATAGGGACGAAAACGAGCCCCAAAGTCCAAGGAGATCTAACGAAGATTCTTCTCGCCCCGGTGCGTCTTCACAAAATACAACGACTAGCGTGAGCAGGGAAGGATCGTCGGTGCAGTCCACCGCATCTGGAGCAGATGAAAAGGCAATCCATGACTCCGATGGGGATCGCGAAGGTTCGGAAAATGAGAACGAAAATGCAGAATCAGCGCCTCCATCGAAGAAGAAGAAAGGACAACGCTTTTTCTGTACGGATTTCCCTCCTTGTACGTTGAGTTTTACACGGAGCGAACATCTAGCACGACATATCCGGAAACACACCGGAGAGCGCCCGTTTCAATGCCACTGCTCGAGACGGTTCTCGCGCCTTGATAACCTGCGGCAGCACGCCCAAACCGTCCACGTCAACGAAGAGATACCTGGTGATTCACTCGCGGCTACGGGAACGCGGTTTCAACGTCAGATCCGGACTGACAGAGTCAGACCTCAAGGTCGAGCACGAGCGAGCACTGCCGGTAGCCAAGGGACACATAGCAGAGGCCACAGCAGAAACCTTTCGGCTTCGAGCATCGCCTCTACCGCCTCCACCTTCAGTCAGACTCAGGAAATTCGACGTCGACCTCCACCGTTGATCATGGCAAACGATGGTAGTGCCAGAGCACGCTTGTCCTTGGACACGATGGGCGATCCTCCAAGCACGCCTCCGGGTCAGATGCCAGGTGTCTCAGGCCAATCTCCTAGTGCGTCGCACTATACGCCGTCGAACGCCTTTGCTGGGGGTGGAAGCCCCCATTTTGGCTCTCCGATGTCGAGTTCATCCCATACCTCTGGCTTCTGGGATGGCAAGACTGCGGCTCGCCGCCTCTCCGTTCCAACCGGGTCAAATTCGTTTCTGCCGTCACATGCCAACACCTATCCTCCCACCTATATCAGTTCATTCACCCCATCCAATTCCCCGTTCCCCCGAGGAACCGGTGTATATGCGAGCCCAACGAGCTCTAACTACTCTCGGGATGAGCTCAGTCTTAGTGCTGCGGACGCAGAGGTTCGAAGAAGGACGTGGCATCCGTCGACGTTTTCTGGGTACCCGAGACCTGCCACAAGTGGCCTCAGTCAGTACCAGACTCCTGATACTCTCCAGCCAGCATTTGGTTCAAGCGGATCGACGGAACAGCCGACAAGGCTGCCAGGGATCGAAAGCTTCGACAAGGTTATACCACAGCAACGAGCCATAACTCCCCCGATTCGTAGGCCAAGTCCAATGCAAATTGATAACCCGAACAGGCAACCGTCTGGATTTGCGCCTGGATTCGCCTCACAAGGACCTCCTGCCGTTCGTCCCCAGCCACCTATATCAGGCCCAGGCCATCGGCGAGGCCATCTTTCCTGGGACATGTCCTTGCACACCAATCTCACAGGACTTAATCTCAGAGACCGGACCCCCCAAAGAGACGTATCCCAGTGGAGCCAGCAGACTACTGGGGAGGTTCAGAAACCCGGTCAGTTACCCACATATCAGCAGCCTTCAAATCCGATCACGTCAACCATGACCCCGCACGAGCGACGAGAGAGTGATGAGAAAAGCCTTGGTCATGAACCGACCACGCCACTGAATAAGAGGCCTGGGTGGTATAATGGCCCCGTATCCAGCAACGTACCCGGCTCGCAAGTTACACGTACGTCTCCTGAGGATTCCAGTAGTAGTGAGGGAGTTGCCACGCCCGCTACAACCTCTTTCGAGTACTATCCAGCTATAGTACATAGCAATGGGTATATTGAGCCACATCATCCGCAGCTCCCAGTCGATGCTTCTCATAGTGTACGTACAACCCCTTACACTGGACTATTGTGATATGTTATTGATCTGGTTGCAGACTTGTGCCCCTCTTCCATCTCGAACAAATGGCTATCACGTAAATCATGAGCCTGAACGCCGCACGGATTTCTACTCGAGTTCTTCTGATCGAGGAACTGGTATGGGTCGATTGGAGGCTCTTGTAGCGGTCGCGACAAGTGAGAACAAAGGCGCCTCAAAACTGTTTATTTGAGGCCGGACGACGCCTCTCTAGAAGAAGCATAAGTAGCTGTTCAGCGGGCTCTAAAGTTCCTGTGTTGGAGCCGAAGGAGTTCTCGTGACTTTGAACTGTTTTGGACATCTAGAGCTGGTATTGTACGATACAGATGGGGCCGGTTTCCAACCTCTCAATTCTATTCCCGATACCCCGAGTACCCGCTTCAGGTTTTCTTATCCCGTCCTTCTCCAGTATTACCTACGACCGCATTCGCCACGGTATTCTAACGAAGTGACGACTTGATGAATGATGCATAAGCAGACGGATTTACTCTTCTATCGGGTTACTGTTCCGTGATTTCTTTTCTGAGTCGTCTCTGGAATATTAGCATTTTTGGGACATTCCACGTTGGCTCTTTGATTGATGCATCAATATACCCTGGCATTCCTTTCTCTCGACTTCTGCTACGAGGGTTTGGCAGCGCAATCTCCCGCTCTCTTTCGCGGTGTGGCTTGGGTTCTCCGCCCTCTCTCATAACCCGCTTTCACTATCCCAAATGTTCTCCACCCCCGACTTTGAAATTCGCGGATATGTATGTGACTGGGTATTTGATTTCAACAGTGTTTTAGTAGACTCCCTTGAGTATGTGGGAGATGTTGGTTTTTTCATTTTCTTTTATATATATATATATCATCCCTGGATTGCCTTCTGTTTACCTCCGTACCGTGATGCCTGCGTTCAGAATGTGAACCAGTGATGACTATGTCAATGACCGGATCTGTGAGATGGTGATAGGTACGATGGATGATGGGCAGTCGCATTGGCATCTTCATTTTCAGCTATCTTTGATATTTAGCCTGGTTCCTGGCGTGCTTTGACATGTTTCGCTATGTTACTGCGCTTGTGAGCTATCTGCAGAAGACTTCAGTCTTTTGCGAACTTGATGTCATTTAGTATATGCATGCGTTCGCATAGCTGTTGGGTTGTTGGGGGTATCTTCCCTCTTGGGACTTTCAAACTTTTTGGCTATTTTCTCATCTGTTTGGCATTCTTTCTGTGATGAGCGTTGCAGTACGAGATAGCCGATAACCAGATCGAAACAGACGTTGTTTAGGTGCAGTCATACGTCTTTCACGAAATCACGGAATAAAAATGTCTTTGATGCCGAGTACGACTCTTACGACTCTCCACCCGTCGCTTGAGCATGTGCCTTGGCCCTCCTCATCTGATGACTTCATGAGTACATAAACGCTACCCCACAACTTGCATCCGGCCAACGTCAAATAGAATGTACCTGTTAAGTATACCCTTGAGAAGGAACGACGCCGTTCATTGGATATCCACGGCTGGAAGAGTGATGACTGCCCGCTGACGTCGATCGGCCTGCTGAACTCCACCGTCCCAAAACAAGGTTCCTCGGAGGCTTTTCCATCTTTCTGCAGGACAACAGAGAACGCATGGTCACAGTAGATGGTATGCGGGGGCAGCAGATTCAGCGTTTCCCATTTGGCAGGGCTGCAGTACTCCATACGTGTACGTGTACATGCACGATTCTTAGTACGGGATAACTAGACTTCAAGCTGCCTTGTCCACAGGTAGTACCATACGGTCACAACCTGGAAAATGCAGGTGGGCGAGCGTCCGCTCAGAACAGGCTGGAATTGGAGGCTGCGCCCTCGTCTGCTGGCCGCTAACGTCATAGGCGTGGCTTCCCGAGGGACGATGCACCTCCTCCTCCCATGAATTTAAAGCTGTGGCACGGCGCCTCCTCTCTCACTCTAGGGAGAGAGATAAGACAGACGGACAGCGTGAGGAATCCGTATATCGTTCCCGTTTCAGCATTAGCAACTCCTGTGTGATATATATTACTACCTCCGGGTGCCGCTGCTTAGGTACTACTATCGCCATACGCAACCGCCACCATGGCACAAAACTTGAAGGCGCGCACACCCCTCTATGTCGGTCTCGGTCTCGCCGGTATGGGTGGATATTACCTGTACCAGGCTGGAGGGGACCCAAACACTGCGAAGAATAAGTTGAAGGGTGAGCTGTCCTTCCCAACTAGCCATACATTGCATGTCTACGACCAATGACCGGTCGTGACAGCTTAAACGGTGCGGTGTTGACAGCAAAGTACTCTAGATGACGCCAACAAGGCTCGCGCAAACATCCCACGAGGCGGCCAGGCGGAGAAAATTGGCGAGAAGATCGGCGCTGAAGCCAACGCTAATATTGACGAGACTGTAAGTTGTCACCCCCTCCCTTTTTCTGCCCTTTATTCATTCTCCGTCCACACTCTGTTCGATCTGCTATCTAACGTTTTGTGTTCAGGTTGAAAACGCCCGCGACAAGGCCCGCGCGGACGGCGTGATCGGCAACGCCGCGGACGACAGCCTCAACAAGATCGACGAGATCCGGCACGAGGCGGCGCGAAAGATGGGCACCAGCGTGGACAAGCTGGACCGGAAGATCGAGGACAAGGCGGCCGAGGCGAAGAATAACATCAAGGGCTGGTTTGGGAGCAAGTAGGGCACACACTACCTGATATTCGCAAATTTGTAAAGTGTATGAGTATGCATTGTACAACAGATCGATCTTTGGGTGGGGCACTGAGCTTGTAGTCGGTCAGGATTGGAATGTCTATTGTTGGTATTGTTGGAATGATATGATTAATTTGATGCCTTGAAACGTTCGTTTTCGGGTTCATTCTCCTCTTCCATAGGGGAAAAATGAGCACTGCTGTGCTCTTGTCATCTGGCCCATGTTGTATCTGTTATGCCGGAAATGGTGTGTACCTTGGGGGACCATTCGCTTCGGTAGATAGGTATCTTTCCGACAGTTGTATCGACATGGAGAGAAGGCATCCTGGTCATCTGAGGAGCAAGACTCCGTCCAATATTCCGAGTCAACCTGCAATTTGCCGCTGCGCGCATTCCGATCGCGCATGAGTTATCACCGTGGTGATCACGGCGGCGGTTCGTCCTATGAGATCGCTTAGATGGCACCGGAATTTTCTCTGATCAGCTATCGCGACATCACAGTGCTGTGCTGTAGAAATGAAATATATGGATCATATCTTTCTCGTCTGTCGACTCTTCGCATTTGTAAAGAAAAAGAAAAGGGTGCAAATGTTGTCGCACAAGGAGCCTAGCGGTAGGTTCCACAGCGGCAACTTATCGATATAGCCCGTTGGAGACTAAGACGCGTTCCACCGAGTCCCGACGCGACTCCTCCGCGTCAAAGCTGAGGTTTTAGCTCCACCGCGAAAAAACAGGATAGCGCTAGACAGCCCAGGAGGTCCAGGCTCGACGTTTGATGGCCCCGGGGCATGGACCACTAAACAAACAATTGTTTTGTGGAGTTCGTTGGTCACGCTTTCTTCTCCTTTACCTTATCCCATTGAAGTTTCCCTATCCTATCCTATCCTATTCTATGTACAGCACAGTATTGTACCTTCCATACGTTTATTTGCCTACTTGATACCCCTGAGTTTTTTTTCCCAAGAAAGCACGAACGAACGATGCCGCGAGCCTCGACACGGAGCCAAACCCGCCTTCCTCCTCAACAGAAACAAGTTGGGATCCAGAGTTTCGCAAGAGCGTCCAAGCCCGGAATCGCTCCCCCTGATCATGATCTGAAGGGAAAGGGAGCAGCGCTTCCAGGGCTACCGGCTTCACCTTCTAAGAAGCGGAAGCTGAATGAACTTGCTGGTGTGGGTGAGGTTGGAAAGGGAGAAGGTGAGGGTGAGGAGACACAACAACAAGAAGGAGGAAAGGAAGGAGAAAAGGATGTGACGGCGACGCCCTCAAAAACATTACGGTTTAGCGATCTGTCCCTTTCGACGCCGCGGAGTAGCCGGAGCGGCATTCGTCGCTCGTTGACCGTTACACCGACAAAAACAACACAGACAACCTTAACAACAAAAGCAAAGGGGGTAAAGCGGTCAATACCTCCGTCCCGATCTCTACCGACTCTCAGTGAGGACTATTCTTCGTCTTCGGCTCCACCTTCGACTTCGACTACCGCCCCATCGTCGGAAGAAAGCACCAGCACCCCTCAGACATCGCCGCCCTCGACTCGATCTCCGACCCCGACCCCGACACCTCCAGCCTCCTTTTACGACCTGTTGAACCTGCATCTGTCCTTTGTGAAAGCGCTCTCGCTGCATTTCGCGCACAACGGTGCCGCCACGCCGGCGGATCTGCGGGAGTTTCTGCCCAGCGTGGGGAGGATATGGAAGAAAAGGAAGGTGGTTACGAAGGATCTGCAGCGGTTGATTCGGGTGTGGGATGAGGAGCGGGAACAGGGGGAAGAGGGAGAATCTACGGTGCCGCGATTTCGGATCGCGAATTACGGTCTGGGGAAGGTGTGTTTGGAGAAAGTGGCTGTGGGACAATCTGCATCTGTGTCGGCTGGTCCGTTAAATGAGAATAAACTACAGGAGAGGTTTGAGCGGAAGTTGGAGAGGGTATGGAGGAGGGTTGTGGATTCTTCTTCGACGCAAAAGGATGGAGGAAATGATCGGGATGATTTCGTGGAGAAGATTGCCCTGGCGCCGATTCATGAATCGTATACCCCGTTCACGTCCCTCCGGAAGGGGCAGCAGCGGTTACAGGATCTCAAGGGTGGAGTTATACGACTGAAGATGGCGAAGTTTGCGGCGAAATCGGCAGAGGATGACGATTCGACAGCGAAGAAAACACCCGAAGCAACGACAGACCGTCGGAAGGGCCTCTTGGACCGCATCAAGGACAAGCAGCTCCGTCAGTCGAAACTGCCTCCGCCACCGTCGAAGGAGATGCTTCTGCGCCGGTCTGCCGCCCAACGAGTCGAGGAGGTCGCAGGCGTGCTGACCATGCTGCGTCCCAGCGGTTCCGTCGGGTCAGGACCATGGGCAATCGCGGCTGCGCAGAAGAAGCCCTACCGGTTCGAGACCATTGTACAGAATGTTCAGGACTCGGTAAAAAATCCGATCTCTGATAAAGAGGTTGAGATCTGTCTGGAAATCCTGGCACAGAAGAGTGTCGCAGGGGATTGGGTGGACATTGTCACGGTGAATCAATTGAGGTCGATCGTGTTGAAGTCTGGGAGGGATGCTTCGCCGAAAGATATTGGGGCAAGGGTTACGGAGCTGAATATTGGGTGGGAGGATTGTCCTTCGGGAGAAATTAGTGCATGATTGAAGGGGAATGGTATTATGTACTATTTGTGCGTTGTTTTGGATGAGGTCTGTTTTGGATATCACTACTTGCATTCGAGGTCCGGGCGATGATTGGGATGGTTCTTAGGATTATTCTGTATATCTTATTGTATCTACTTATTATGGTCAGCGATAGTTTTTATTTGTCCTCTGCATAGACAATAGACGTGATGGATCCAATATTCCTTCAGCAAGCACTACCATATATCTGGCGGTGACATCGGTTTAATGAGTCGGCGCGCGGACGCGTTGCCACGTGACCGCGTCGCACCGGATCGCGTCTCCCTCGAGAGCTCCTTCGCATCTCTACGGATCCGGGAGGCGACAAAACAGCATCTTCGCCAGACTCACCGACAAGATGTCTTCGCGACCCGATCTCAAGGTATGTTGCTGGATCTCTTTCGATTTTCGCCTCTGTAGTTAATTGTTTGCTAATTTCCATTACTCTCAGGTTGACGACGAAGTCGGTTTCATACGCTTCTTCCGCTCTCTGCCCGCGCCGGACAACAATGACACCGTCCGCATCTTCGACCGCGGCGACTGGTACACCGCGCACGGCGCGGATGCCGCGTTCATCGCCCGCACCGTCTACAAGACGACCTCGGTCCTCCGCAACCTGGGCCGCAGCGACTCGGGCGGCCTGCCGTCCGTCACCATGTCCGTGACCGTCTTCCGGAACTTCCTCCGCGAGGCCCTCTTCCGGCTCAGCAAGCGCATCGAGATCTGGGTCTCTGCCGGGGCGGGTAAGGGCCAGTGGAAGTTGGCTAAGCAGGCGAGTCCCGGGAACCTTCAGGATGTGGAGGAGGAGCTGGGGAGCTCCGGTGGGATGGCGATGGATTCGGCGCCTATTATCCTGGCGGTGAAGGTGTCTGCGAGGGCGAATGAGGCGAGGAATGTTGGGGTGTGTTTTGCGGATGCGAGTGTGCGCGAGCTGGGTGTTAGCGAGTTTTTGGATAATGATGTTTACTCGAATTTTGAGTCGTTGGTCATCCAGCTCGGTGTGAAGGAGTGCTTGATCCAGGCGGATGGGGCGAAGAAGGACGTCGAGCTGGGCAAGTTGAGAGCCATCGCGGATAGCTGTGGGATCGCCATCTCGGAGAGACCCGTGGCCGACTTTGGCACGAGGGATATCGAGCAGGACCTGACGAGGCTGCTGAGGGATGAACGGTCCGCGGGGACGCTGCCGCAGACGGAGCTGAAGCTGGCCATGGGCTCCGCGGCCGCGCTGATCAAGTACCTCGGTGTCATGTCCGACCCGACCAATTTCGGCCAGTATCAGCTGTACCAGCACGATCTGTCGCAGTACATGAAGCTCGATGCCTCGGCGCTGAGAGCCCTGAACCTCATGCCGGGTCCGCGGGACGGGTCCAAGAATATGAGTCTGTACGGTCTCTTGAACCACTGCAAGACGCCCATCGGGAGCCGGTTGCTGGCTCAGTGGCTGAAGCAGCCCCTCATGGACCTGGCGGAGATCGAGAAGAGACAGCAGCTGGTGGAGGCGTTTGTCATGGATACGGAGCTGCGGCAGACGATGCAGGAGGAGCATCTCCGCGCGATCCCCGATCTGTACCGCTTGGCGAAGCGGTTTCAGCGCAGTCAGGCGAACTTGGAGGATGTGGTGCGGGTCTATCAGGTTGCGATCCGCTTGCCGGGATTCATCAGCACGCTTGAGAACGTGATGGATGAGCAGTACCAGACGCCGCTGGAGTCGGAGTATACGTCGAAACTGAGGCAGCTCTCGGACAGTCTTGCCAAGTTGGAGGAGATGGTTGAGACGACTGTCGACCTGGACGCCCTGGAGAATCACGAGTTCATCATCAAGCCTGAGTTCGATGACAGTCTCCGGATCATCAGGAAGAAGCTGGACAAGCTCAAGTACGATATGGAGGTCGAGCACCGCAGGGTGGGCAAGGACCTCAACCAGGAAGTCGACAAGAAGTTGTTCCTGGAGAATCACCGCGTTCACGGCTGGTGCTTCAGATTGACTCGCACGGAGGCTGGATGTATTCGCAACAAGAGGGAGTACCAGGAGTGCTCGACGCAGAAGAACGGTGTGTACTTCACGACCTCGACCATGCAGTCCCTGCGGCGGGAGCACGACCAGCTTTCGTCCAACTACAACCGCACCCAGACGGGGCTGGTTCATGAGGTTGTTAACGTTGCTGCCTCGTATTGCCCCGTCCTCGAGCAGCTTGCAGGCATTCTGGCGCATCTCGATGTCATCGTCAGCTTCGCGCATGTGTCGGTCCATGCCCCGACCGCGTATGTTCGTCCGAAGATGCACCCGCGCGGTACTGGAAACACCATTCTGAAGGAGGCCCGTCATCCCTGCATGGAAATGCAGGATGATATCTCCTTCATTACCAATGACGTCTCCCTCATTCGAGATGAGTCCTCTTTCCTCATCATCACCGGTCCCAACATGGGCGGTAAATCGACCTACATCCGACAGATTGGTGTGATCGCACTCATGGCACAGACTGGCTGCTTCGTGCCCTGCACCGAGGCTGAGCTGACCATCTTCGACTGCATCCTCGCCCGTGTCGGCGCCAGCGACTCGCAGCTGAAAGGTGTCTCGACCTTCATGGCCGAGATGCTAGAGACGGCGAACATCCTCAAGTCCGCAACGTCCGAGTCTCTCATCATCATCGACGAGCTCGGCCGTGGAACGAGCACGTACGACGGCTTCGGCCTGGCCTGGGCCATCTCGGAGCACATCATCACGGAGATCCGGTGCTTCGGTCTCTTCGCGACGCACTTCCACGAGCTCACCGCGCTCGCGGACCGCTACCCCAAGTCCGTCAAGAACCTGCACGTCGTGGCCTTTATCGACGGAGCGGACAAGGACAAGAAAGAGAACAGTGACGCAGCCGATTCAGAACCACCGAAGAAGAAGAAGCGGGAAGTCACCCTTCTCTACCGCGTCGAGCCCGGCGTCTGCGACCAGTCGTTCGGTATCCACGTCGCGGAGCTCGTCCGTTTCCCGGAGAAGGTCGTCAACATGGCGCGCCAGAAAGCGGAGGAGTTGGAGGACTTCACGTCTGCCACTGCAGACAAGCAGGAGAAGGAAGAGAAAGAGCCGCAGCCCGCGAAGACCCTCGACGGCTATTCACAGGAGGAGGTCGAGGAGGGCAGTGCCCTGCTCAAGGCGATGCTGCTCCGGTGGAAGGCTGAGGTCGAGGCGCCCGGGAAGAATCTGAGCGTCGAGGAGAAACGGCAGGTCATGCGGGATATGGTTATGGCTGATGAGAAACTACGGGCGAATAAGGTGTTTCAGGGTATCAAGGCTTTATGATTGAAATATTCTATGTGCCCTGTTTTTCGGTTTACAAATGTCTGAAACGGATGGTCTGGGTGTTATTGTATTGCTACTGCTAGATGCTGTAATTAGTGTAATTTATGGATCAAGATAGATGTTTACTACGTATCCTAGATGTGTCTATTCTACAAGTCACCGTTGGAATGTTGTTCATCCAGGCCAACCGGCTGAAATAGATATCCAGTCACGTGCCAAGACCGCCGCCAGCCCCGTCGGCAGACGATGCCTTTCCGGGGCCGCGGCAGGGTCCAGACTCCAGCTCTGCTGCTGCTATTCCGTCTCGATCTCCTAAATAATAATAATAATTCTAGTGGCCCCCCTTCAATCTTCTTTCTCTTTATGCGCCTTGAAATACCGCCCACATCAATCTATGCGAACCGCGTTTCCCCTTTCCCGCCATTTGCGCCGCAAGTTCAAATCGAATCGAATCGCAACACTCTCCCCCGATTCGAGAATTACACTACCTACCGACGCGGGTTATTGCCAGATATGCGCGAACGATAGATAGCTAGCCAGCGAGCGACGTGCAAACAACTGAGCCGGTTCCGACCTGACATTGATTTATACGATATCTATTCATGCACCCGTTCTCCGTCCTCACTCTCGGTATCTTCGTAGCGGGCTACATCACCGCGAGGTGGGACCTTGTTACTCGCCTGTACGAATTGGCCATCTTTGCGTGGGATCACGGCGTTGTTGTACGTTTCTTCCTTATTCCTATGCTGTTGCTGTTTCTGTTTCTGGGTTTGTCTTGCCATTGCGGGTTGGTCGCTGACGCTTACATGCTCTCCGCGCAGACAAGAACAGCCAAAGGTTTCGTGATCCTCTCCTTTTTCTTCTTCCTCTTGATCATACCAATCAACCATATCGCGACGCGAGAGATTAATCTTGTAAGAAATCTCCTTTTCCATAAACATACTTGGCCGCGGGTGGGAAACAGAAGGAACGAACTTGCTTACTTGTGGATGTGTTGAATTGTAGCATCCCCGTTCGCCGTCTCAGGGTATCTCCGCGCGGGAACAACTACGCCGTCGAGGCTCGTTCTGAAAAAAAAACGGGGAGGATAGGGAGTTAGGTAGGAGGATGACAACATGCTCATGAGCGATGGGTTGCTGCGGGTATTTTGGCCGTACGATCTGCCCCGGTCCACATCGCCTGGGGTGATTGTGGGCTGGAGGAACTCGGAGCTGGATCTGTTCGTGCTGAGCGTGCTGGAGGATGTTGAGGTTAGTTTGCTGTCTGCCATTGGCAAAATTCAAGTGGCATGTTTAGAAGCAGAAAGCTAATTGCTCCAATGTATAGCCTCGAAATGTGGACAATGCTTTGCGCGCGGGCATCCTGTTCCGCAACAGCCCGCATCCTGTCTCCCGGATATTTACCCTCTGTGGGAGGTCTGCGATGCATGTTCTGGGCTCTACCAACCCCAGAGAGCCGCCGACGACGTTCAATCCGTCTCATCTGTATGTCACGACGGGTCCCTCCTTGAAGGTCCCTCGGATCTTCTGTCCGCCAGAGACGGGCATTTCCGTCCAGGTTATCATGTTTGACCGTCCGCATCCGACCCGCATGCAGTACATGTCACTTACCCCGATATCCTTGGCGTTGGGAGACAAGCCGTCGACGGCTGAGAGGGAGGGGACCGTTCCAGATAGCATTGACGCGGAGGAAGAGAGGGAAAAGGCCCGATCTGAGAAGCTTGTTGGGAAGCTGAAGCTTCATACCGTCGTCAGACATGTCCCCTCTCAGAAGGAGCAGGCACTTCCCCTTATCCTGAACCAGGTCAATTGTGCTTTCGAGATGGGAAAGCTCATGGAGAAGAATAGCGGGTTGATTGGAACGCGGATCAAGAGGAGCATGAGCGTTGGAGAACGTGTCGTTGAATCTGCAACCACTCTGTGGGACTTTTTCGCCCTTGGTATTGCCTATATCTTCTGGCAGTGGCTCTGGCCCGTTATCACGAGGGGCTTTGTGATTTGGCTGGTCTGTCACCGCGCTGTCGCTGAGATTGTTCTGCAAGTGCTGGAGTGGCGCGCTCGTCCTGATGCAGCTGCATTAAAAGACATCTCTGCGACCGCTCAGCAGGTCGATATTCGGCTTCAGCAGTTCTGTTATTGGCCCATTCAGTACATCAAGCTGCGGCAGAGGAAGGACAATTGGGAGAGTGTCACCAACAACCATCCCGACTACATTCGATTCTACAACAGCTTGTGGCTCGTCGCCAACGACGTGATTATCGGGATCGCTCTTGGCTCGTACATTATTGACAATGCGCATTCGGTGGCACAACAGATCAACAATGTCCTTAGTGGCTATACTGTGGAAGGCTTACAGCGCACGATCTCTTGGCTTATGGACTGGCCGGCGGGATTGAAGCTTAATAATGAACTGGCAGCTTTTCTGGGTGATCTTTTTCTGTGGGTTATTGAACATTGGGCAGGTAAGGCATTTTAGACGATCCCTGATCTCTGAGCGTAGCCTTTTGCTAATGTCAAGCAGCCTGCATCGCAAATCTACAGCCCTACCTTCCTCACGTAATATATGTAATTGGATGCTCCAGTTTCGCCGGCGCAAGCATGCCGATCGCGCTCTTCTCTGACCTGCTTTCCGTTCTCACTGTCCACATCTATTCCTTCTACATCGCCTCGGCGCGCATCTTCAACTGGCAGCTCACCATAATCATCTCCCTTTTCCACCTGTTCCGGGGCAAGAAACGGAACGTGCTACGCAATCGAATCGACTCGTGCGACTATGACCTCGACCAGCTCCTCCTGGGCACGATATTGTTCACGGTCCTGTTCTTCCTGCTGCCCACGGTCATCGTGTTCTACCTGACGTTTGCCTCGGCGCGGATGTTGATCATATCGTTGAAGGCGACGCTCGATACGTGTCTGGCGTTTTTGAACCATTTCCCGCTCTTTGCGTTAATGTTGCGGGTTAAGGACTCGAGGCGGTTACCAGGTACGAAATATCCCGATTCCGTCAGGAAGGTTTATTTTGTTTGCACCGTTGCTCACTGTGTCGCAGGTGGCATCCACTTCGAACTGCGCGAAGAGATCGACAAGTCAGCTTCTGCAGCTGATCCTGGCTCACCACCTACCGTCGTCTCTTACATTCATCTCGAGGTAGGTTTAGTCTAGCCTCCTCATCCCCGAACCCCCTGACCCCAGCCAGATGCTGATAGCTATATTACCAGTCTATCCCCCTCTCCCTCCGCGCTATGTTCGATCAGTACTTCCAACTTGGCCACCGCCTAAGAAAACACTATCTCTCCCCACGCGTCATCCTCTGTCTCGTCACCGGCCGCTTCGTTCCTCCCATCCACCGCCGCAACCTGTACAGCATGCAGTACAGCATGCTTCCTGCCCGCCGTGCCGGGATGGCCGAGGTCTGGGCACAGCTGATGGAGAAGAGCAGCAGCTCAAGTTCGACCGCTGGATCTGTCGCCGGGGTTGGCGGTATGGGCAACGGATTGCTCAGGGTGCCAAATGGATTTGGACAGGGGGACAGAAGGCGGGGACATCGATGACATTCATTGCATTCTTTACTCACTTGTCTGTACATAGATGTCACTATCTAGTACATAGCCTGCTAAAGGCAGTATAATTTACGGTGTGAATGATCATCAACTGAGTCAAGAGCGTGAAAGCTGCACACAGACCATATACTGTGAGGTATATTTATGAGGATTTCTCCCAAGATAGCTCTCTTTCTCTCGGATCTCTCATGCTCATCAGCCAGTGTCTATATATCATGGCGATGAATCAACATTCTACTGTCCTCTGTATGGTATCCATCTATCAACTACATCTGAGCTTGAACTAACTTTACAAATACATAAATATAAATGCAATCCTGGAGAATCCAGATGGACCAGCATCTCTTATAAATTAGTATACTTTCATTCCTCTTCTTCACCGTAGCAACTCATCCGGACTGTGCGTGGCTGTTTCCTGTACATCACTGTTTGTCCATTCTCACAATCACCATCTTCCATCATATCCATTCCTGTTTGCCTGTCTGTCATGTCGACATCATCACCACTCTCCCACACAGGTGACAGCATCCATCTTGGGTACATGTGCAACTTGTATCTACTGTCTATAAGGCATGATCTAGCCTTGCGACTAACCTTTGCAAGTATCATCCTGTTTTTCATCTATCGGTTTAATCTTATCTAAGAGTCGACCTTCCCCTCACCACGCAAGCATGCACCCTCCTATACATACCTGCTAATAGGAATACAACAGACATACATGTCTATGAATGTCTGAATAATCTAGAATTGGAAATACTTCTAGTCTGGAAGATATTATAAATAACAGACATATTGTTGTCTGGAGTGTTTTGACTGCGCGGTTCAGCAACATCAGACAGTTGTCGATCGATGTTGCACCCCCAGACCTCATTTTCCTCTCTCTCTCTATTAACTTATTTATAGATCGAATTGACTATTATTATTACAGGATTAAAGAGCCATGCCTCTTGCACCGCACTCACTTCGCCAAGATAGTAGAATGGGATACACCCTGTTTCATTTTAGGCAAAAGCTACTGCCTTTCTCTTTTTCTTTTCTTTACCTCTCTTCCCTTTTCAATCAGGTCAACCGGTCTCTACACCGGCATCCATGTCTCTCTGTCAAAAAAGAAGCAGCGCAAGCGGCAATCTTGATTGTGAAAACCATATCGATTCTGATTCTTCCATAGATTCTAAATAGCATTTATGGTCATGCCTTCCTCTAGTGTCTGTTGCTTATTCTGCCACTAACCTCTGTCTCCTCTCACTTCATTCTCCAGTGTACCGAGATCGTTGAAGCAGACGTCAGGGACATGACCAAACGCAAGAAATGAACCTCCTCCTCTGAAACAGATGGTTGAAAGACTCACATCAATGTCCTTGGTTCCTGTGGCAGTGGTTGTCAAGGGAAGAGAAATCATGGAATCTTGTTGAACTAAAAAGGCAACGCTACCTATTTGTTCTTTCAGGGTTCCGACCTTATACTCACAACAAATCTGCTGAAGCCTTGCAGATCTTCAGGAAGGATCAAGAGGTTGCTATGGAATTAGCGCAAGAGACTTCTCAGCAACAGGAATATACCTTATGGCTCTGGTGCAGTGGCGTGGGCTCGGAAGGAGCTTGAAGAAATATGTCTTTTATAGACAGTGTACGGCACGGAGGTCTGCTTGCGGTTACGCTTGTAGGCTTTCGAACAACTTTCTTTATATGCCAATACCCATCGACCTCTCTGTCCCAAACAGTGCAGCTGAAGCCCTCGGTCGCGCTGGCAAATACGGAAACCTCCTTCACGCCGCTCAGGCCCTTGAGGTCGGGTACCAGGACGGAAGGCACAAGACGTTTTTGTCCCTGCAACATCTTCACATGTACAGGGTTGCTCCCGGAGGTTGGGTTTGTCTGGACCATAGGCAGGTAGGCAGGATCATTTCCTATTTGTAAATTCCCTGGCAAAGTAACTGGCCTGATTCCAGTCATCTCCAAGTTCAACCTCAGTGAGTTGCACTGGGCGCATTCTGTAGCAAGAGAAGACGGGCAAGTGAGTGTTGCGCATCGTGGATAAGTTGCGATGGAGGCTTAGTCCATCGCTTGTTGCATATGAAGATTTTTACATACGTAGGCAGCATGTCTACTGAGCGACTCTCATCTCAGTTCCGTTGTAAATTTGGTCACCACTTCATATATTCTAGTATTGAATTAATTGAGTACGTAGTGAGAGGAGAGTATCATCTACCTTCCGATAGACTATGGGTAGAGAAGCTATAATGCAGATTAAGATTGAGAGAAATCAATTGTCTTCCATTAATTCCGAGCCTCACTTCATCCACATTCATTTTCCTTGCCAGAACTCCAGAACCTTGTAATACAAAGGACATGGTGCCAGCTCCCAGCCAACCAGCCATGCGATGCCCACTTGGCAAAGCCAGAAAAAGAAGACCTCTATACTGGAAGGATGAGGGGTAGTATAGAAAGAAAAAGTCATTCGGCACCGAGGAAAAGAAAAGAAAAAGCCCCGCCCAACATTTCACCGTCCAGCTATCCATGTCGTACCACAGCCGAGTCGCCCCTATCCCATAACCCGTCGTCGGTGTCGAACATGGGGCCCTCGCGTATCCGAAGGCCCGCAAGTGTCGACAAGATATTTATATATAACGACTTAGTTGTCCTCAGTCACCGTGAATCGCCGCCCGGGTGGTCTAGGGCATCGAAGAAAGAGAGGAAGCCCGTCCTGTGGTTCTCGTAGTCGTCTTCCTCCTCGCTCTCGTCGTCTGCAGGGTCGTACCCCAGAAAAGGGTTACCCCTGAGAACGACACTCTGGCTACCTCCAAAACCCGGGCCGTATGGTTGCTGCGGGAAGGCGATATTGCTTGTCGGCAGCTGCAGTGGCAGCTGCGGTGGATTCGGCGCCGCGTTAAAGAATGATATAGGTGGAGGAAGGGCGGAAGTGAAAGTTGGCGGCGCAGAAACAGTCGTCAGGGCAGCAGCCGGTGCAGAAGCTGTTGCAATAGCGGAAGTGGTCGAAGGAGGAGTAAGCGTGGGAGCGATAGGAGGAGCGAGAGAAGCGAGAGTCGTAGCAGGAGCTGGAGCTGGGGCCGAAGCGTGAGCGAACGGTAGAACAGGCACTTGAGCCGGCAGGGTGGCCAGGCCCGTCGCCATAAACGCCTGCCCACGCTGGTTCAGGTGGTTCTGTGCGTATAGGTTCAGGTACCTGGCCACATCTTGACTTTCCGCGGCTCCGAGTTGCTGGCCTGATTCCAGGATGACCCTGTTCGGGTCATTCCTCAGTTGTCTCGCCCACTGAGTGCTGCAGTCCCTATCACAGGGACGAATCGTCCCTGGGAACTCGCGGGCGTACGCGTCCGCGATGTCCCTCCACCCCAAGTCCGTGAGGAGCTTGAGGGCCACCAGAAAGAGCTTGTTCTGGGGTTATATTGCGCCCAAACCCCATCTCGCTTGTATATATGAGCACCTTTGTTTCAAGATAAGAAAAAGGTTTTGTTGGCGCTCGAGACTTTCCTTTGTGATCACCACACAGAAGGAAGAGAAGGAAATATATACAAAAGAAAAACGGGGCGAGATATATATTCACACCGCAGGATGCCGCAGAGACCAAAGCGGCGACGACGTGCCCTGTGAATAGGGCAGGGACGAGGAGACACCCGTCATGCCGCTGTCGAGTGGAGAGACCAGAGCGGCAGTCTCGTTATATATATAAAAGGGAGGGCAGCAGCTGTGCCCTTCATCCTCCCTCCACCTCCTCCACCCTCCGTCCTATATAAGCAGGGCAGCACCTATGCCCTGCATCTTCCTTTCGACTTCCCACCCAACCGCCCTTCGCCTACAGCTCATGGAAAGCCATAATGGTGCACGGCCAGTGGACCAAAGAACATGACATTTTCGTTATCGCCCTGCGAATGGGCACGAACTTCGACTGGGACCGGATTGGCCAAGAGTTCCGGGGCCGGTTTGGCACGCCCACCACCAAAAAGGACCTCGAATCCCGATGGAATAAGAACTTAAAATCCGGTAAGCCTGCACTTGCGGTTGATAACTATCGCCATAGCGGTGTCTTTGACGACAGCAGTCCCAACATTGAAGACGTCGTGAGGGTGATCAAAATCGTGAGTGACTATCCGGCAGCAGAGCGGGTGTTTTAGCGTCGTGGTAAGTGACGTGTGCTTTTAGATTCTTGACTTCTCGACACCAATTCTGGAGGATCCTCAGTTCTGCGAGTTGATTTCTTTTTCATTCTTGAAATTCAGAGTGGAGAGTTAGTTGCGGTCCTGTCCTACATGACATCCATATCCACGAGAGTCGGAGCAAGGATCAGAACAACAGAGCTGGAAAGAGAATGAACGAGGGAACACAAGCTATGCCCTCTTCAAATGCTCAGCATCGCTCTCCTTGCTGCTCTTGCGTGCCTCTTCAAGCATGGTGTCGATGCCTCTCTCTTTGAGAGCTTTCTGCATGTCCTGTTAGCCAATACACCAGGAGAAAATGGTCAAATGGCAACATACTGAGAGGCATGTCTTGTACTGGCTGAACAGCTGCTCACATTCATCGGTGGAGGAGTTGCCCCGCAAGTACTCTGCACCTGGTCAGCTGAGCTCTTTGGCTGTCAATGGAGAATGGGATCCCTACTCTCACTATACCACTTTAGAAAGCAGGTGTCATACTTTCTGGAGATGTGTCAGCACCTTTGAAATATCTCTCTGGTTTGAGGACTTCTTACTCTTTAATATTGTTGCACTCCGGAGCTAGAGAGGCTGACATGGTCGAAGATCACTGTCGAGGTTCTTATACCTTCCTGGAGCTGCCGCACAGTCCACTTGGCAAAGCAAGAATTCACGTTGTTTAATTAACAGCCAAGGAAACAATGAAGATCTTGACGGACGTCAACAGACAGAAGTGATGTGAACGACGAAGAAAAGAATGGTAAATCGGAAGCTTTCCACAGGCTTGGCGGGCATCTGCAGTCTAAAGGCGTGCCTGGGCTAACCGCTTGCCGTTAGACACTGCTCTCCGCCGGCATCTTGTTTCTCCGATGCCGTTGTCGATCCAGCCCGCTTTGTCAAGCTTCGCGACTTTTTTGAGAAGTCGAGGACGGCGGCCCTGAGCACTCCGCGTCGAACAGCTGTTGCCCAGGTTGGGATTTTTCTTTTTTTTCCTTTTTCTCCTCTTTCCCTGGGCTCTTCGTTACGCGGCATCCTTGCGCCGTTCAGTATGGAAGAATTCGTCCCGTTCCAAGAACGGGTAACCTCAAAACTCGTGCAGACGACCCGTACCGTTGGACAGCTCGCCGCTGAAGATCTCAACTTTCACAGAACCTCAAGCGCGGAGATTGCCGATTCTCTTGACGAGCAAAGCGCGCGGCTTCTCTCCCTTACTTCCTCTCTCCTCAAAGTCGCGACTGCTGGCACTGATGTACGAGCTCCGGCCTTGCACAATGAAGAGTCCATCGAGGATAATTGGCGCGGCGTTGTGGACGTGATCGATTCTCTCTTGGAAAAGGCCGACGCCTGTTTAGATGAATTTACCGGAGTGATCAAGAAGTTGAGCCCTTCGCAGCAGGAGCAGAATGCAGCACTAGGGAAGAAACAAGCGCCGAGCAAGTTTCCGAGCATCTACGACTATGGGCCCTCCAAGATCCCAAAGCCGCAGCTGCAGTTCGATCGCGCTCCCGACAACACAGATGTCTCCCCATTTCGGCCACTTCTCAAGACCAAGCCGCATGCTATTGTACCGTTGGAAGAATCTCTGCAGCTGGTCGATTCGGGAACGCAGCCGCCGTTGTATGTCTATCCATTCTTCTTCTGTGAAATAGTATGAAAACTAATGAAGCGCTCTCTACAGTTACAAACACCCCTATGAAGTCGAAATCCGAAACTCGAAATATCCTCCCTCTACTTACACCGTATCTCCCCCAATTGAGTACCAGCCATTTGAGTCCACCACCGCTACTTTCGTGGACACCCTTGAAGGACTGAGCGATATGCTAGCGGAGCTCAAGTCTGCGAAAGAGATAGCAATCGACTTGGAGCATCATGACGTACATTCTTACCACGGTCTTGTCTCCTTAATGCAGATAAGCACGCGCGAAAAGGACTGGGTTGTTGATACGCTCAAGCCATGGAGGGAAGAGCTTCAACAGTTGAACGATGTGTTTGCCGATCCCAATATACTGAAAGTACTGCACGGATCATCGATGGATATTATCTGGCTACAGCGTGACCTGGGACTCTATGTTGTAGGCATGTTCGATACGTACCATGCTTCTTCGGCATTGAATCTTCCCAAGAAGAGTCTCAAATTTCTTTTGGAGAAATTTGTCAACCTGAAAGCGGACAAGAGGTATCAAATGGCTGATTGGAGAGTACGGCCCTTGCCGTCTGGCATGTTCGACTACGCCCGGTCCGATACTCACTATCTTCTCTACATCTACGATCACCTGCGCAACGAGCTCATCCGGAACTCAACCCCTGACCAGAGTCTTATAGACTACGTCCTTGAGCAATCGAAGACAGAGGCTCTCCAACGATATGAGCGCCCGGTCTACGATGCGGAAACAGGACAAGGCCCGGGTGGCTGGTATGACTACCTCTCTCGAAACCCAGCCGTACTGAGCAAGGAGCAATTCGCCGTATTCAAGGCTGTCCATCAGTGGCGCGATCAAGTAGCACGGGCAGAAGACGAGGGTGTGCAATGTGTCTTCCCCAAGCATGTTCTTTTCAGGCTCGCTCAGGCCATGCCGCTTGACCTTGGAACCCTCTTCAGAACTCTCTCTCCCGTGACGCCCATAGTCAAGGATAGGGCCTCTGACCTGCTAGAAGTGATCAAGAATGCAAAGATCGCCGGTGCCACTGGTCCAGAATGGCGCGACGTCTACAGGCCGAAGCCGACGAAACAAGCACCAGATGCAGTTCATGTCGAGCAGGGTCTATTGACACCTCCTGGACCGAAAGAAGGCTTCCCTGCGGCCTCCCGATGCGAAGTATCCCAATTCTGGGGCTCTGCTCTTGACCACCGTGAACCGCCCACCCCTCCTGAATACTCCGTTGTCGCTTCAGCGGAAGCTCTCCGACTCTCTCTACCTCTGCCACCTATGCCAATGACTGTATCAGAAGCACGCGATAAACTGGGCGGTTCCACGACTACCAAACCTGCTCCACCACCGACATCTGCCGCGTCATCTGCGACACCTAAAGACAAGGATAACAATGAGATCTTCACCGTGAAGGAAATGGGCGGTTCACGAAAGCGAAAGATTTCCCAGGCTGACAACGGTGAAACTAGCCAGTCGCCCGAAAGCGACAGTGACGTGAGCACACAACCCGACACCGTGGCGCAGCAGCCTCCCAAGAAACAGCGCCAGAAGAAGGACAAGTCGACACAACTGTCCCAATCCCAAGGCAAAGCCCGGGATCAGGACACGGTGCCGTTCGACTACAGCACTGCTGAATCGGTCCTCCATGCCCAGCCCAGTGAGCCCGCTGGTGGTCTGCCGTCAAGGACGCGACCGTTCAACCCGTACGCCAAGGCACTCGATGCGCCACAGGGCGTGCGCAAGCAGAAGAAGGAAACTGCAGGGAGAACCATGACTTTCAGAAAGTAGTGCCATGTTGCAGCGTCTGCATGACTGTTCTTTTCCTTATATTTTTGTTTTTCTCACTTGTACAATGGGGGCTATGAGAGTGAGCAAGAACATAGCATTGAGGTACCTAGGCATGGCATAGCGATACCCGGTGTCTTTTTTTTTTCTTCCTGGAAAAGTTCCATGGATTGTATGTATCCTGAAATCGATCGGATTTTAAAAGGAATAAAGGGTTCTTTGCTTCTGTCATTACTCATTGGTATGTACATCGTAGATTGCCAAGTTGTAATATGTTTATAAGCGGACCCCACGGAAACTTGACATGCATCACCAAGTTCAACTAGTTGACGCTTGGATACCCATTGCCAATATTCAACCCCGCTTTCATGATCTTTCTTGCGACATGGACCCCCCAATCACCCATCACCCTATTCGGCTCTGCTCCGGCTATTATAATCACTGAAGACGTTCTTCCCATGGCCTTAGGAAGCAGACACAGACACAGACAGATAGGCCCCATCATGCATGCATGGATAGATAGATAGATAGATAGATAGATAGATCGGTCTGGGCATGTTCGAGGTCGGGTCCCGTGCTCCCCTTCCATCCCTGACCTGATAACTGACCACCCCGGACCTACGGGACAGACGGTATCCCGCATGTACAGTACTTAGTACCTAAGGTACTCCGCTCCGTGGCATGGCATGGCATGGGCATCTCCATATGTTAGGTACCTAACCTAAGGTTAGGCAGGTACCCCGCCTAAGGTACCTAGCCCGCAGATTTGATTTAATCAATTTAGATCCCGCCTCTGACTAGGTACCTAAGGTAGGGGCGTACCCTAGGTATATCTGATCACCTGCATGATGTGATGTGATACAGACCTGCGTCCACGTGTGCTTTATCTATCTAGGTACTAGTACCTACCTAGGTAGGTGCCTAACCTAACCTAAACTGTTTGAGATGCGATGCGTCGCGACACGTGGAGTACCTAGGTAGGTCCGGCATGATGTGAGGTTGTTGGTTGTTAGTTGGTTGGTACCCACTCGGCTGCGTTTCCCGCCTTTTGGTAAGGTTGGAACCTTGTTGATTCAACGGGATTGTGAAACACTAGCGGGTTCCAGGAATTCTGGGTCAAGATGCGGAGTAGGTATGGAGGACTGTGGATGGATCTCAACCATGTAGGTACCCCATACTCCGGTCCGTACTACCTGCTAAGACGGGTATTAATTAAGACTTGACGGCGTCTAGATTTAGTTCCCGCTGGCAGGGCTTCAGGGTCTGTCATGTCATGGTCAGTCAGTCGGGTCGGGTTGGGTCTGGGTTGGATAGGTCAGTGCGTTTGAGATCCTTCTCTTTCTTTCATTCGTTATTATTGTCCTGCGGGCTGCTGTTTCAGCTTCTGCTTTTGGTAAGTGAGTACGAGATATTGAGGACCTAAGTGTGGGGTTGGGGTTGATAAAGCTGGGGTAGATGGGATGGCGGGTGTTTGAGATGGGCAGGAGTATGTTAGGTAGGTAAGGGTGGGAAATTTGTTTGAGATTGGGCAACGCAGGGGTTATTTCCGCGTGTGCTGTACCTGCGTGGGCTGTAGGTATGTACGGAAGTACCTTGGGTGAAGTGAATAAGTCATCAGCATGCACTTTGTTGGTTATTACTGTATATTATACAGTAGGTGACCATATCTTTATGCACCCCCTCCCTGCAAATTAGCAGCTTGGCAGATTGGTATTCTATAACCACATGACTTTGAAGCCCTGGAGAGTACCTGGGCGACTATGATAGGTCACAAGCCCTAGACAAAGCCAGTCCATATTAAAATATAGCAAAAGCGGCAAGCTAAGTGGCTTGGACAGGGGGATAGGGGGTGCAGAAAGATATGGTCGCCTACTGTACTACCCAGCTGCTTCCGCCCAAGGTGGGAGCGGGGTAGATATGGGCGGGTGGGATAATGATGATAATGAGATCGCAGAATGGATCTATCCACTAACCCACTGCGGATCCGTTGTACAATGCGAATTTTTCTCAGAAGGGGGTCGCGTCTCTTTCTACAGCGTACACATTCTTTCCGTGGAGGAAGTAGAAGTCAGTAGGGTGCCAGGAACAGCCACCCTAACTTCTCCCTCTCACTGCCTGCTGTGACAGATGCCATCCTGCCCTGTTCCGGTTTAGTGTATGAGAAATAGCGTGACTTCCTCCTAAATGGTGGTCTGTTTCGCCGCTTTGGATGATCTGAGACTACTATATAAACCTACTGTACATCCGAGACAACATGCACCACTGTAAGTATTGCAAAGCTGGAAAACAGGTTCTATGGATGAGGAAATTGTGGCTTGGCAGTTGTGGCGACTGCAGAGGTGGCATTCGTAAGTACATCTGGAGACATTGGTGTTGAACTGGGACCTAGCAAACAAACAGTATCAACATTGAAGCAATAAAGTCACAATAGGTACAATATGTTGTTATGTCTAGATAAAAAGTCAAACATAAAGATTGCAACTTCTTCCATTTCACCAGCGCATCAAGTAGCATATTTCTTTGTCCACTCGCGAGCCGTCCTCTCATAACGAGCTCTGTCGGTCTTGTAGACATAAGCAATTTCCGGGACGAGAGGCTCATCTGGATTTGGGTCATCCAGGAGAGAGCATATGGCGAGGAGCACTGGTGCACAGTCTCAACGACAATGGCACAGGCATGCAGGCAAGGACATGGATACCTTTGGGAGTTCTCCATACTGGAGACCACTGTATACCCAAGATATCAAGGGATATCCGTCCATTAGAGTCAATGTTAGGATGATAGACTCGGTTAGTGAAAGCGATTCCTAGAGGTTGAAATGGGTAATCGGAGGGGAAGCGAATCGACAGAAAGAATGTGCCCCCTGAATATGGTGTATCGGGCTTGATGCAGATGTCAGTATGGAATTGAAGTGATCTTGAAGTAGAGAAGCCTTACAGGTCCCAAGATTTGTCCTTGCCAGATGTACTGACTCCTGTTAGTTCCGAAGGAGATTTGGAAAGAACACAGGTCAAACACCGGATTATGGCCAACTGGCGTTGCTGAAACATTCCAGGGAGGATCGCGCTTCAGCCACCTTAATTCTTGCAATATGCATTTGAGTGTACCTGGTCCACCGATAGACCGACTTTCTATAGGAATAAGTCCATATTCTCTCAGCCAGTCTTCATCCTGCGTCTTATCGTGATAGAAGTCCGGCACACGCTCCGGGTCAGGTAATGTGGTTGTACCAGTATCTGGAGGAGAGGCAAGTGACCAGAATCTCTTGAGTTCGGAATCGTGTAATGGTAATTTGATGACGGCAATTATTGAAGTTGGAGTGAGGTTGATGCCGGAGAGGACAGACCATGCACGGGATCTGCTCATCGAAACTACGCTCGTTGCGTCATTTGCCCTGTCCTCGACTCGGCTATAGACCCTGCAACTCGACAAGATGACCTCAAAAGTTGGTTCAGCTCAGGAGTTTACCTCTGGGATTGATTCATCCGTTGGGGTGACAGGAGGCGGGCTCGATGCTCGAGTCGGTGTAGCGTCTCCGCTTTGAGGCAGCGAGTTGAGTTCAAACTGTTCAATGACTCCATCGGGAAGACTATCATCTGGTGGAAGCTGTAACTAATTCAGGCGTGTCGGCAGATCTGAGCTATCTTCCACTTCTTGTTCAATACGTGCACGTAACGACACTTTCCGCGGCATCGAATCACTACAGGCAAGTAGATCAGAGTACATGAGAAATCAACCAATTTGTTCAATCTACTGACCATTGAATGATTTGAAGCAAGAGCGAGAGAGATGCATTGTGCCGTTGAAGCTGATTGACGAGACGCAAGGCTGAGGGCTTCTGCCAGGCCCAAATTACCCGCCGCCATGGCGACAGTTTGACCGACGGGGCCTGGGACTTCTGTTGTACCGCAAAGGGTCGAACAAATGCCTCCAGTTCAGAAAATACCAGAACGATCTGGGTGAGGATAACGACGACATCATCGATATGGATGAGTGCGGCCCGCTGTGGTGCAAGGCGACGATGAGTCCGGTCCAGGAATCTTTGCAAGGCTTTAAAGATAATCCGGATATGGTTCACCTCAGTTAGGATGGCTGAAATGGACTCGGGTGCATCTTTGACTTGGCCAAGGATAGTTGCCACGTTGCCTGCGGCAGTCAAGATTCCCACGACGGAGGCAGTGATGCTCAAAGGGTCCATGTCGATATTGTCAGCGCATCATCATCATCATCATCCTCACTTTGAGGCGATGGACAACAAAGACATCAAAAAGAGCGGGAAGAATGAGGATGTTTCAGCAAATTAACGCGTTCATTGCGTGTCGCCCATCCGAACAATTGAGTCTGCACTTATTGCTGTTTTGATGTGGCGTGTGCTCGAAGCGCCAGGTGGTTGTTCCCCGAAATAGACGTCCTTGGCTGGATGCAGTGCACAGCCAATATTCATTCTGTGCGATCACGGTTCTGAGCCAGTAGTTATTGCTCCGGGTTACTCCAAGAAGACTGTGTTTGGATAGTTACTGGAAAAAAGAACAGGATGAGTAAGCCAGTGAGCACCCTTTAATTGCAGGATTGCCCCAACCTAAGGCTCCAATTACTGCCAAAACTGGTTTACATCTTAGGTTCAACTAGGCAACAGAATTTCTTGAAAACCAGTAAGAGGGATCATAAAAAGTATCCAACAACAATACACAATCACCATATTGATCATGGTCATCCATCGTCAATACTCCGCTTCAATTGTGGTCGCCAGCAGCGTCAGGTTAGGATAATGTCAAATCAAGATGAGGTGCTCTGGTGCCATTCAAGTTCAATCATTTCAAAGCATGCTTACCTAGAATTGGAAATCTCCTCATTCGCCATCTCCCTGAAGAGCTGCCTTCACCATCAATCACCCTTATACTGCTCCGGATTCTCCCACATCAGGCAATTGCCCATAATTGCTGTTGCTCCTCTCATTCCGCAGTTCTCGAATTGCTTGTTGATACTTTGTGGTTGGTGCGTTGATACTCCTGCCAATTTAGGTACCTAAGTTAATAGTCCTCAAGTATATATATTAAAGTTAGGTACCTATGTATTCATCACATCAGTGATAACAGCTTTGCTGTTGAAATCTTCACATAAAAATCCACTCAAGTCTCAAGAAGCGATCTATATACAATACCGTATTGTCTACACGAACGATGATTAACCTGGATTCATCCTTACACGAGGCCTTACCTTGACCTTCATCCCTGGACCATACTACTAGTACGCAGCACTGCGTACTTGGCACTTGGCGGGCCCCAGACTCCACAATCGCGGAGTATGGGGTACGGAGGAGTGAAGTGTGCAGAGCAACCAGGGGAAACAATTACTCATCTGCCTCATGTAGAGTCTAACCCATGTAGGCACAGGATTGTTGATCTATACTCCGGGGCCATCCAGAAACTGTGAACTGTGATGGTGGTCCTTGCTGGTTGCAACTACCCTGTAACCAAGAGTCGTGGGAGATCTCCATTTGACTAAGGGTTGGCTTGAGCCCCTACACAGCACTGTATGGTAGACTCATGATGTGATTGCCAAGGTCTCCTTTCCTCTGAGGAGTGGACCACTCGGCCCCGTAGATTTCCATATACCATCTACGGAGCGGTGTCTGTGCTGCCTGAAGAAATGTAAGGCAAGATATGCAGCATCGTATAGCTAACCGCTGGTGATCTTTTTTGTTTTTCGATTTCCCCAGTCCAGTATAGATCCACGACACAGCTACATGCCAAGGTCAGACGAGTTGACGGGCTATTTCTCAGAGCAGTGCTCGGTTGAATGGCAAGCCAGCTTTACTGAGTCTGTACACAGTAAGTCGCTATGTACGATTAGCTGGGAAAGACATGTACATGTCCCTCCACAACAGTGCGTCGTGAATCATGTCCTTGCTTGATCCACGTCTGTACCTCGGGGCCTGCGGCCTCCGGACTCCGTATGGAGACTGGAGTGCTCCGTACGGAGAGGGAGGCGCATAGGCAGCGATCTGCGGCGCAGGCATGTCGTACTGTGGATCATGTTTGGTTCGACCCCTCTTGTCGAGGCTTGTCGGTGACGTGATTTCCTGTCAATCAAAATCTCAATGCGCACTCCATACCTACAGTCGGGGAGCACGGTGCACGCAGTCACGATTCGCGGAAATTTTCGAAGCTGGCAACAGGAATCCAGAATGGATGATCCAAGTGCAAGCAGCCTGTGCACGTCCCCTGGTTTACGACTTCAGTCAACTTGGTCCAGCAGAATAATGATAATAATGCTAAACACTAGGCGGTGAAGGGCGCCGCGGAAGCCGATCATAGGATTTAAATTGACCGTGTCGATCCACCCCCACAGCGATGGCCGCTTTGATCAACGGACGTACCGAACCTCCGAGCGTGCTCTGTGCTCGGACGGATGCACGGAGGCCGGAGCACTCCGTTCTCCAGGCTTCATAACTTTAGTCTCTATGACTTGAGTCTTGGAGCAGACGCGGTGCGGATGATCTGTCTGCAGGCTTTCGCTTGGTGTAATTGGTGCCCCCCGTGTCAGCCAAGTGATGTGCAGAAACGTTGACGATCCCTGCATGTCCTTTGAAACTGGGCGGCTGTGGCTTTTGAATTTTCTATCCAACGTCGCTGCGGAACAAGAATCGCTTCTACCGAGTCTGGCAGAAGCGAAATTCGGTTGCAGGGATTTCAGATCCGCTAAAGGAGGTTGTCCTTTCAAAATTCGAAGGTCGAGACAAGCCTCTGCGTTTCACCTTTATGAGAGAAGCGATAGCCGCTTGACAGGGTGTCGAATGAAGATCACGCATGCCTATCATGGAGACATGGCCTATGCGCAGACCATTCGGATCTTTATTGTCCTCTTTCCTGTTTTCATCGAGTTATTTCCACTTGAGAGATGATACTACTGCGTACTAAGTGGCATCTGGCGCGGTGTTGACGCTATGACCCTCTGTGATTTTCAGGCTTAACCGACGGAGAAATATCCCGAGCCTACCGGCTGAGAAATTCGAATTTCGGTCCCAGGCAGCTTCAGAAACATCGTTAAACAGCAGAAGAGCGTATCATTCTTTTTGATGCTAGACGCTCGGGTACCGGGGTAGCAAGGTATTTTGAAACAAAATTGACAAAGGGAAAAAGTAAGCTTGTTTTCTGGCATGTCCTTGAAACCCCTGGAGTTTATCTGCCGAGCACCGTTATGAATGTCGTGCAACCTACCACGCAGTCTGTGGTGGTAGCAGCAGTTGGCCCGTTCTCCTATCTCGGTAATCGGTTCAAGAGACCTGTTTCTGAGCCACCTTTATCAGGGGACTTGGGGAGACTCCGGCTAAGATGAACGCAAAGCATCTCGCTAATGGAGAACACGGAAATAAGGAGGTGGATCCGGAGACTTGCCCTAATCATACTTGCATAGAACATACTAATAGATACAGCTCACATCGCAGTTCGCAGAACGCAGCAAGCGGTTCCGGCGCCGTTGGCCGTTGTTGCCGGAATTGGATAAAGATACTAGCGCTAAAAAGCTGTCGAATACGAGCCATAACCTCCTTAACGAATGGAAGAACACTATGTGAATCAGCAGACAACTTGTTAGACCCGTTCCTGTAATGCCTTGACAGGTCGAGCTGCTGTTAGCGTAGTGGTTGTCGCCCGTCGTACGCCACGGTTGCGCTTCTCCAAGGATTCAACAGCATTGTCTGCAACTTGTTTTCGAAGGCTGTGTCATAGGAAGCTTTCCAATAATAGACCGACATGGTACTTTGCATGTACGAGGGGGTTGGACACTAAGGCCCTTGGATAATAGCGGCCAACAATGAGCTCTCCGATGACCCTATCCGGTGCTTGATCATTGTTTTGGGTCAGCACTGCAGAATGACGATATCGAACCTCAACATGTTCGTCGTCAAAGGTCCTCGAGATCCCCACTTGGAACATGCGGGCAATGCGGCGTGCGCAGGTACGGGACCCGTCTGTATCTAACTCGAGGGGAGTGGAGCTATCCGGCTAGTTCTCTACAGGGCTTTCAGTGACAAAGGCGGCCGTTTGTACGCATGACGAAATACGCGAGATAGTGCCAAGACCGACAGGAGGACCGCTCGCATGGCCGATTAGAATTCTCTGGAGGGGTCATTGGCAGGATAACTGTTGAATGCATGTACGATGGAAAAGCATCGTGGTGGAGGGGATGCACAGTGCGGAGCGGATCGAGTCGAATACTTGTGCAGGAGAAGAAAGCACCAGAAACAACGTTGAGCGATGCTAGTCAGGGACCGCAGCTGCGAGTGCGGAAGAGCGACAGCTGCATCCACGGGACGCGGAAAGGAGGGTTCGCTTGCAAGCTCTGCAGCGGCCGACCTGACGACTCGGGCAGCATGGAGTCACCATGCCGGATGGCTACTTTTCTATCCCTTGTTCTCTGATGTTTCTTCTGCCTCGCTAGGCGTGTCTTACAGTATTTTCCAGAGCAGATAGAGAGCAGAGCCGTGCACAAACGACGCCAGGGAGCCTTGATATGGTGAAGGGCCGAAGGCCGGTATCTCGCGCTAGCGCCGAGCCTATCGCGAGCTGACCCCTGTCGCCGTGCCTTACCAGCAGCCGGTGGCAAGGCCGGCCGCGACGCCAGGGCCCAGGGGCAGCCCCGGAACAGCTCTGGTTCAGGGATCCGACTCGAAACCTCCCCTTGCGTCTCTGCCCCTCGTTCTGGGAGAAGGAGTAGGTTAGTTCTAGGGAAGATATGCATATGGGTGACCTCGTGCCTTTACCGCTGTAACAAAGAGAAAAAAAATCTTCCTTTTATTTCTAATATTATCATAATCATCAATCAGCCTCTCATTGATGCGAAGGTTGAGACAAAAAAATGGTGGTGTTGGACCCCTGCCTCCCCTTATGTACTCGGTACCTAGGCTAAGCAGCAGTCCTCCTGTCACCTGCACCACGGGAAACTCCACACTGACCCCATCGCGCGAAACCGCCAGCTCGCGACGGCAGAACCCCCCCGAGAGCCTTAAACCACTCCCCAAATCTTCTGTCTCCGTACCGCCTTCCCGCCTGCGCCCAACCACCCCTCTATCCCCCCCCGTCGTATCTCCTCCCGTTCCTCCCTTAGTCCCTCTTTTCTGCGTCTTTTCTGTTCCTGTCCTGCGTCCTTTTGCTCGTGCAGCTTTCTCCTCTCTCTCTATCTCCTCCCATCCACTCGACGCCTCCCACCCCGTCTGCTTGCTGCCTGCACGTTTGCCAACGCATCGCATCGCTTTCGACACCCTCCCTGGTCTGTGGTTCGCCTGGATGCGATCGGCCTTTTCTTCCACCACCACTTCCTGCGACAACGGATCCAATAGCCGCTCCGTTCTCCAAGTCGTTCCTCGTCCCAGCTTTGCAACGCACAGTCTTGTTTTTCGCGCACACCATCAATTATAACTGGTTTGCTCTGCTGCGGGCTGCAAAGTGTGGTGGACGCCCCGTGCGCGTGCGATAAGGAGGTACATACAACTCTTGCGGCTGCATTGCGTGGTCTCTGCACCTTCTTATGTCTGCTCGGGTCTCTGAGCTCGGAAACTAGGTCGCTCTTCGCCGTGGCTCCTGTCCGTGTCCCTCTGACCGCCGTTTGCGGTCCTGCGTTCTCGAACCCGCAAGTGGAGGTTACTTGTGAATAATACACATTAATATACTCCGCTTTACGTTCGTACCAACTCGCGTCTCGTCCCGGTTTTCTTGCAGTCGAACCTTTTGATACCCTCTACATGCTTGTTTGATATCCGATGTCTGTTGCAACGATGCTCCAACCCGCGTCGAGAGCCTCAAGGGCTTCGACATCTTCCTCTTCATCTTTCCAACCAGTCTCACGGCAGAACACCATGTCTTCCCACGATACTCGGTCCGTTCGCGCGTCGAAGCGCATGTCCGTCACCGCGTTGTATCTGTCCATGTCGCAGAAGGACAGAGACCTGGAGATTTCCGATGACCTGGCCAAAGGTAGGTCTCCCACTCCCCTAAAACCAGAGTGGTGATTACGGTCTAATTTTTTCTTTATAGCACAGAAGAACCTTCGGGAATTGAAGGCGAAGATCTCGTCGCAATCCAAGAAAAACTTCGTCCTCGAGAAAGATGTCCGTTACCTGGACTCGCGAATAGCGTTGCTGATCCAGAACCGCATGGCGCTGGAAGAAGTAAGAAGCCCATGTTTCCAAGTTTACTGCCTTTTCTCGCTCACAGCGTGCAGCAAAATGAAGTTGCCAGCCATCTCGATGACAGCATCGACCCCCAAGAGGGTGTTTTCCCCAACGATGATAAGACCCAGAAATACGGCAACCTGCTATTTCTTCTCCAATCCGAACCTCGACATATTGCTCACTTATGCCGACTCGTCTCGATGTCCGAGATTGACTCCCTCCTTCAGACCGTCATGTTCACGATCTATGGAAACCAGTATGAGAGTCGTGAAGAGCACCTGTTACTTACCATGTTCCAGTCTGTTTTAACATACCAGTTCGATAATACCCCTGAATATTCCTCCCTTTTGCGTCAGAATACCCCCGTGTCGCGCATGATGACTACATATACCCGCCGTGGGCCCGGCCAGGGCTACCTTAAGCAGGTCTTGGCGGACCAGATTAATTCACTAATAGAGTTGAAGGATGTGGACCTTGAAATTAACCCACTGAAGGTCTACGAGAGCATGGTGAGGCAGATCGAAGAAGACACGGGATCGCTGCCTGATGATCTCCCAAGGTCTGTTACGGCGGAGGTTGCGGCGGAAAACAAGCAGGTACAAGCGATAATCGAGCCCCGGTTGAAAATGCTGAGCGATATCGCCAATGCTTTCCTGACGACGATCATCGACGGTCTGGAAGAGACACCGTACGGCATCAGGTGGATCTGCAAACAGATTCGAAGCTTGTCCAGACGCAAGTATCCGGATGCTCAGGACCAGACTATCTGCACATTGATTGGAGGGTTCTTCTTCTTGCGATTTATCAATCCGGCGATTGTCACGCCCCGCTCGTATATGCTTATCGACGGGACTCCGTCCGAAAAGCCGCGTCGCACCCTCACCCTGATCGCTAAGATGCTGCAGAATCTGGCCAACAAGCCCTCGTACTCCAAGGAGCCATACATGGCTAAATTGCAGCCCTTCATCCACGAGAACAAGGAGCGGGTGAACAAATTCATGCTCGATCTGTGCGAAGTCCAGGATTTCTACGAAAGCTTGGAGATGGACAACTATGTCGCGTTGTCGAAGCGGGATCTCGAATTGCAGATCACGCTGAACGAGGTGTATTCCACCCACGCCCTGTTGGAGAAACATAGCGCTGCGCTGGCTTCGGATCAACATTCGCACCTCCATGTACTGTTGCAGGAACTCGGACCCGCCCCTCCACTGGTCCCTCGAAAAGAGAACCGGACTATCACTCTGCCATTATTCAGTAAGTGGGAGACCGCGATAGATGATCTCACTGCCGCGTTGGATATCACCCAGGAGGAGGTGTATTTCATGGAGGCCAAGTCGACTTTCGTCCAGATCCTGCGTTCTCTTCCGCCAAACTCGTCCGTCCTCCGTCGGCCGCTCCGACTCGACAGGATTGCGGAGGCGGCGGCCACCCTGAAAAACGATGCAGTCATGGTCCGGAAGGGAATCCGCACCATGGAGCTTCTCAGCCAGCTACAGGAGATGGGCGTCATCGACCGTTCGGATGAATTCAGTCTGCTTCGCGATGAGGTTGAGCAGGAATTGGTGCATCTCGGTTCGTTGAAAGAGAAAGTTCTTGAAGAAACGAAGAAACTGGAAGAGGTGTACAAGACCATCCGCGATCACAACGCCTACCTGGTTGGGCAGCTGGAGACGTACAAGTCGTATCTGCACAATGTCCGGAGCCAGTCCGAAGGCAAGACGAGAAAACAGCAGAAGCATCAGGAACTCGGGCCGTACAAATTCACCCACCAGCAGCTTGAGAAGGAGGGAGTTATTCGAAAGAGTAATGTCCCGGAGAACCGTCGAGCCAACATCTACTTCATGTTCAAAAGTCCATTGCCTGGTACCTTCGTCATCAGTCTTCATTATAAAGGTCAGTTTCCCTGATTTGATCTGGAATGGGCTTTTTTTGTGCGCTGTAATAACACTTCAACCACAGGACGCGCTCGCGGGCTTCTGGAGCTGGATCTGAAGCTGGACGATCTGTTGGAGATGCAAAAGGACAACCAAGAGGATCTTGACCTGGAGTACGTCCAGTTCAACGTCTCGAAGGTGCTGACACTTTTGAACAAGCGATTCGCGCGGAAGAAGGGTTGGTAAAAAAATTTCTCCATTGACACATTGCTTCGAAAACATGCATGTTACGACGGAAACGGAAACACAAGGCAGTCGACGCCTGTAGGGCTGGACAGTCTGGGGTCCGGGTCCCACGAACCAGCTGGGCTTGAAATTATAATAATAGTGATTGATCGATAACCTGGCATCGGCCAGCTGTACAGCAACGACGCCTTGGATGGGCTCCGTTGAATTGCATTTACGTTACGATCTGGAGTATGGATACCCGTTTCCCTATAAATATTCGTTTGACCCCGTCGGTTGTCTCATGGCCTTTTCATGTCTGCTATGCCCTTCCCGCGGCAGGTGGAGGGAAGTCTAATAATGTGTGGAGAGACGAGGAAGCCTATCGGTTCCGTGGTGGGCGCTGGCCTTACCCCGCTGGTTCGGGATTTGGTCTTGGGCAGGTGGTGTCATCTCGGTGGGGTGGATGAGAGCATCTGGCTTGTTTTTCTTTTTTGTGTTTTGAAGATTTTGTTTCTGTTGGTCCATAACTGGAGTTTGTCTGCTGCCCCTGTCTGTAATAATAGTTACGGAGCGGTGTCTCTTTGGGTCCACAGCACCGCTACGGAGTTTTTTTGTGGATATATGCCGTCTATATATATACATGTGCTACCAAAATACGGTCTGTCTCTGCATCGGGTTGCTTCTGGAAGGAGAACGTAGATCTTGGGAAGGGAGAGGCGGGCCGGGCGCATACGTCAGTGGCCGGGGCCCGTCGCGGCACGGGAAGCGGACGCCGTCCAGCCTGCAGCCCCGGGGCAGAACCACGAGAGAAGGGGTCAAGAACGTCTGGAAGGACGATGCCAGAGTCCCTGCTGCTCTCCAGCGATCGAGGCTCGACATCTTTCTCCTCCATCGTCCGCTCTGCATCTCTCTCTCTCTTCTCCCTCCTACGCGTGGCTCAATCGGCCTGTCTGCTCCCGAGCCGCCCGTCTCCTCCTGCGCTCAGTGCTTTCCTTCCACCTAGACTAACCACTGACGCCGTCTCGTTCGCACACTTCACGAGGCGCCAGCACGCTCCCATCTCCACCTCCTCCGTTCCCTTAACAAGCAAAGCAGCGTGCATATAGAGAGGATCAGACCGCAACCTCCTTTCTTCTCTTCCATTCCTCCATCTCTCTCTATCCTCTCTCTCTCTCTCTTTGTCTCTCCGCCCTTCCCTCTTCCCTCTTCTCGACAGCCCTCGAACCCCCTTTTGTCGGCTCTCTGTCTCTCTCTCCCAGCGGAACGTCCCTCACCGACGACCTACACCGACATAGATCCCATCCTTCGTAATATCTGTCGATCAACCATCTGAACACCTGTCATCATGGCCGCCGCAGCCACGAAGGCTCCCTTCGACCCCAAGTACGACGACTATGATTTCCCAACGACTGCCCCGGAGTCGCAGCCGGGACATCCAGGCCACACCACCCCCGAGCAGGATGCCGCGGTCGCCCAGCTCCGCAGCCAGCTCGAGCAGGCGGGCTACAAGGAGCGCCTGGATACTCTAACCCTGCTGCGCTTCTTGAGAGCGAGAAAGTTCAACGTGGAGGCCGCAAAGACCATGTATGTTTTCTGATTGTTCTTTTTCCCCCATCCGTTATTCGCTTCCCGTGTCGCGCTTGGCTCCGGAGAAGCCTCCTTGGCAGGAGGATGGTTGAAAAAAAAAAGGAGTAAATAAGACATCGTGTCTGGACGTTGGATGCATGTATTCAGTCGAGACCATGTCCAATGGGCTAACCGTCGCCCCGGTATAGGTTCGTCGAGTCTGAGAAATGGCGGAAAGAGTTCGGGACGGACGACCTCGTCCGGAACTTCGACTACACTGAGAAGCCGCAGGTGTTCGAATACTACCCTCAGTACTACCACAAGACGGACAAGGTGAGTGGCTGATGTTGGATGTCGTTGTTCGATTTCGTGCTCCTTGATGTTGCTAACACCATCGACCTTCAGGATGGGAGACCCGTCTACATCGAAAAGCTGGGCAAGATCGACCTCAACGCCATGTACAAGATCACTACCGGTGAGCGCATGCTGCAGAATCTGGTCTGTGAGTACGAGAAGCTGGCCGACCCCCGGCTACCGGCCTGCTCGCGCAAGGCTGGCAAGCTGCTGGAGACCTGCTGCACCATCATGGACTTGAAGGGCGTGGGTATCACCAACGTCCCCTCCGTGTACGGCTACGTCAAGCAGGCCTCTGCCATCTCGCAGAACTACTACCCGGAGCGTCTGGGTAAGCTGTACCTGATCAACGCGCCCTGGGGCTTCAACAGTGTCTTCAACTTCGTCAAGAGCTTCCTCGACCCCATCACTGTCCAGAAGATCCACGTCCTGGGCAGCAACTACAAGAAGGAGCTGCTCGAGCAGGTCCCCGCTGAGAATCTGCCCGCCGAGTTTGGCGGCACCTGCAACTGCCCCGGCGGCTGCGCACTCAGCGACATGGGCCCCTGGCAGGAGGCGGAGTGGGCTCGCCCTCCCAAGTGGGCCGCTCCCAAGAAGGAGGAGGCTAAGGAGGGTGATGAGAACGTCATTAAGAACGAGGACGTGGGCATCGAGAAGAAAGACGAGCAGGGTCCCGAGGGGGTGCAAAACGCCGCATAGACTTGCATAATTTTCTCTTTTTTGTCTGCTCTCTCGATCTTGATTTCTTCTTTTCAACACCATCTTGTCCCACGTGGCGAGTCACTTAGGAAGCACCCAAACAGTATTCCTTTAGTTTTCTCGTCTTGGCTTCTTTTTTCTGTTTTTTCTTTCTGTTTTTCCCTTCTACTACTGTTTTGAAACCATCTTCCCTAAACAATAGTTGATCTTACACCGCTGTTTGCACTGCATAGAAAGAGAGTGTGTCTCGGTTGGCGAGGGGGCTGGCCGCTTGCCCCCATCTCTGAGGTGGCCCCAAATGTCAATAACTATACTGGTTTTAGAAAGATACAGGGAGCCTGCTTTTTTTGGTTCGAGGAGTGTGGAATGCCGTTGTTTATTTTAGAATGGTGTTGGGAAAGGAAGGGGTAATATTGAAAGGAAGAAAAGTGTTGATTGGGTGTGAAGGTAATGTCGGTCAGATCAGATTAGATCCTAGAGTGACATGTGTCCTGTCCTGTTCTGTACAAGAGGGAAAGGATCCTTAGGTATACATAACATAAGTGAAGCCAGGGCTTAAAGCGTTTAATCAGGTCAATGTTCAACAATTGGAACTTAAGACTGTTGTTGAAATAAACAGAAAGGGCTGTTGCTTCTTGGAAATTCAATCTGTAGTTATGATTGTTGGAGCAGAGTCTACAGTATAAATACTTTTGTTTTAGAAAATCCTTTCGAATGAAAAATAACACTCATTTGGTATCATCTCATCGCAAACAAACTCAGACCAGACGCCGGAACACCTCAACCCTTATGATGTACTGGAGACCCTCCATCGCAATGCGACGCAATGCAATGCAATAATATCCCAGAAAACCAAAACAAGGAAACATTGATAATTTTCACATCTTCTCCACCACCTCTGCCGCTCTCCCGGCCCTCTCGGCCTTGCCCACCGTCGTCGCGAGCGCCTTGACTCCTCCTTCCTCGGAAGTCGAATCGCCCCGTCCTGACTTGTCGCCTCTGTCTCCGTCTTCTGCGGTACCCTGCAGCCGGAGCAGGGTCCGTAGCGCGTCGTTGTACACCTCGCCCATCTCGCCGCTTTCCCAGCGCTCGGTTTCCTGCGTTGAGATGGGTGGGATGGAGAGTTTCCAGGCGGGGTTGAGTGGTCTATGGTGTCTTCGGCGGCGTTGTCGTCGTTCACGGCGGTCTTGTGGTTGAGGTTGAGTGTCCTCTTCTGTCTTCGGCTGCTGGTCTGCATCCGCATCTGCCATCTCGACATCCACATCCCCGTCCTCCTTCTCATTTTCATCTTCCTCCCCTTCCTCCTCCTTCTCAGGGGGTAACAGCTCCTCATCCTCATCGAGTGCCTTCCTCAACGCATCCGCGTAGCCCCTCGCGGCCTTCTTCGGCGCGTCCCGTCGTAGCTGCGCGACCGTGGTCGTGAGCGACTCGAGCTGCGCGTAGAGAGAGGTCACGCGCGCCGCGAGGGCCGTGTCGTAGGGTTCGTATTCGATCGTTTCGGCTGGGCCAGCGAGCGTGTCGGAGGGGAAGGGGAATTGGGATTGTGTGGAGGTCGAGTCCATCCCGTTGATGCTGATGCTTGCGGAGGCGGAGGAGAAGGTGCGGGTTATGAACTATTCCCATTTCATTTCCATCTTCTGTCAGTAAGGACTTTCTTGCTTGGGGATCAATTGCATCGTAAAACGACAGCGGAGGGGGGTGTGCGTACCTCATCAACAAGCTCTCTCACCCTCTCCCGCATCGGATCCGGCTCATCGCTGCTGGCGGACGGCGGCAGATGCAGGTCCAGCTTGCGCCGCGAGAGCGCGACCGTGTTGGCGTACAGGTAGGTGAAGTCCGCGGGGGACTGGAGCTCGATTTTGCGGTAGTGGGTTGCCATTGTCTCTATGTCCTGGTTTCTTTTCTGTTCTGGATTGACGGATAGATGGATCGATGGATGGGTTGTAGGTCGGGGTCTGCACCCCCTTGGTCGTGACGTGTCAATGGATTGTAATGATCGAGAGTCCGGGTTGCCTTGACTATCGTCTATCAGTTCAGATCAGTTTGGACTTAGGGCGCGGCGGTGGGTCTGTCATCGCGGAGAGTTGTTTATGGTCTGTCTGGACGGCGGAGAGGATTCATGCCTGAGGCAGACAAGTCCCTGACTACGGTTTAAACCCTAAGCCCTAGAGACTGACGCAAGCGTCGAGGCTCGACCGGCCCAGGCCCCGCGCGCCGAGGGACGATGGCATCATAGATGCGCTCCGCCGCGTCTGCGATCCAAGGTTCGGCTGGGCTGAGCAATGTGTCTGACTGCGAAGCTCTTCTCCTCGTCTTATTTACCCTCTGGGTCTTTTACAGGACAGATGTTCGCTGCTGGTGATATGGCGTGTTTTAGTCGATCGGCGTACGGGTTGTCGTCGATTGATGATGCTTATTGCAGGACGTAATTGGGGCATTATGATCTGAGCTTCTACATTTACTACGAGGTGTTCTACGTCCAAAGCCAGCTTGATATTGCAGATTGCAAACACCATGCAGCAGAACGAGTCCACCATCGCCCTTATCGACAACACAGCCCCGTTCCAGCCCTCGTCAGACGATGAAGCCCTGTCCCAGTCACCAACGTCGCTTTCAGCAGGGCCGTCGAACCTGTCGAAGCGGCGCACCAGAGCCTCAATCAGAGAGGGGCTTAAGCGGAGGAAATACAGAAAATGGCAGCCGGACAAGCTAGGGATCGCGGATGATACTTATACCCCTAGCAGAGCGGTTTCAGGGTCTGAAAATGGCACCTCCAGCGACGAGGATAGAGCCAGGAGTAACTCGGGAAAACATCAGCAGAATCAAGAGCATAGCGATGTCGACACGATGGATTTCGGCCCCACGCGGACGGAGGATAGAAGTCCCACCAACGGTGATACTCAAGAACAACAGCAGCAGCAACCGTCGAGCCAGCTCGACGTGCTGTATGAGAACCAGCGAGGGTGGTTCTTCTTCGGCATTCCGCTCTATTCGCATCAGTCTCTCCTCCAGATCGATCCACCCGCCTGGTCCAACCGCGACCTCAAGGACAGTCCGGTCGACATTTCGACCGCCCAGGTGCCGGACCCGAGCTGGGAATGGGCCTGGAAGACCTGGTACGTCGACATGTCCGGCGACGTCGATGAGGAAGGCTGGCAGTATTCCTTCTCCTTCGCCTCCAAGAACGCCTGGCACGGGACACACCCCTGGTTCCACTCCTTCGTGCGTCGACGGCGCTGGCTACGGCTGCGGGTGAAGAGGCAGGTGAAGAGAAATCGAGATGGGAAGACCGGGTTCGAGATGGCGCACATGCTGAACGATGAGTACTTTACCATTCATCCTACGCTGGCTAGTAGGGGTAGGAGGGAGTCGAGCACCATTGGCCCAACGACGGCGATGACGGACGGTGCCGCATCGTCGACGTACGTTCGCCGTCTCAATACGGGCGAGGAGGAAGAGGTGCACTTGGAGGACATCAAGAATACCCCGACCTTGATGCATGCTCTCAAGCTGGCCATTGTGGATCGGGAGAAGATTGAGTTTCTCAAGAAGTTTGTAAAACAGGGTGGGGAGGAGCTGTACTACCTGGAGGAAAAGGTAATACACATCGTTTTCTGTGGCGCGTGGTCTTGTCTTGCTAATGTTAGCGTAGATCCCGGAGATAATGTCTCTCTTCGTCTTCCAGAACTCGAGGTGGCAGTTCCTGATCCACCTTCAAGAGGTCATTGGGGAGCTTTCCGACAGCGTCAGAGATCCATCCGGGGCTGCTGCTGAGGGTAAGGATCCTGACGAGATGAGACGAAGGATCGAGTACCTGATCAAGGCTGCGGAAACGGCAAGACGCCATATCACGGGCCCGGATGTCTTCAGTGATTCGAATGGCATCTCACTTGGCGACAAGCTGGATCTGACACCTGCTAGCGATGAGGCATGGTCATCGATAAAAGCCCGCTTGCCGAAGCGGGAAGGCATCGCTCCGAGGGGCAGCCTTGGAGATATCAAGGGAATCCCTGAGGAGGCTGAGGTTGGAATTGATGGTCATCTTTTCTAGGCATTATCCTGTTCGTATTATGACTGTCGCATGACTGGCTCGGGCCTTGTGTTTGGATAGTCCGTTCTGGGCATTAAGCGGTTTATTCTCTCACTGGGACAGGACGTATCAGAAATATAGACATTTGAAAGTTCATTCCAAAGCAATTATCCACTGAGATATTTGTACCTTGTAGATGTCTGCCGAGCTATTACTAGATGTAGCTTTCGTTCGTCGGAGCCCTTGGGCCGACCGCCGGGCGACGCGGCGGACCAAATGCGCAACGTCCGCCGAACGTCCGCCGGCCTCTAGCAATTTTCTCACAGCGTCGACGAGAACACCGACTGACAACGGCACCGTCCCTCGCCTCGATCGACGCTATTGAATATCGTCCATGCCTCGCATGCTGCCGTCGCGTTTTTCCTTATGTTCTCGCGCAGCCGTCCCTGTCTGAGAAGCCGCAACCTATCCACCGTCTTGGACAGTGTCGCTGCTCGCCCCGATGAGCCTCTTCTCTTCCTCTACCCCCGCTGGTTCACCTCCGCCATACGGCTGGGTGCCTCTTCTTCTATAAATGCACCTGCCCGCACCGGGGATTCCCAAGACAGGTCGGGTCGGTTCCATCCTCGAAGATGCTGCCCTCCCCGTCGACCATCCGTCGGCGGTGCTTCGAAACGATGGCTCTCGGCAGCCGCCCCGGATCCGAACTATGGCATTAAGCTAGCTGAGGCGCCTCTGAAGGATTCCGGATCGGAAATCTCCCAGGAGAACAATGAGAAAACGGTTTCAGAGGGTGTCGGACGAGATCCGGACGCGGTTCGGGTTCCTGATGCAGCTTCCGCCTCACGGTTAGACAACGGCTTCATAGACCGTGATACTCGTTCTCACCTGTCTCCGGAGGACAGGTCATCCGGCCGCCGGAAGACAGAGCCAAGACGACGGTCCCCAAGTCGTGTGGAGCATGCGATGAGCTCAAAAGAACGATTCCGCGAGTTTACGTTGAGTATTATGAAGACGTTGTCTCCAAGAGCGTTCAGAAAGTTGAGATACCGCGGTCACATACGGCAAACGAGCCGGCACGTCGGGAACAAACGGAGACCTGTCCATTGGACGGACATCGTCGAGCTGCTCGAGAACATGCAGCAGCAGACATGGGTGTCCGAGGCGAAACGGAAGGTCATTCATATTCCAGAGGAGACTGTCGCGCTTCTAGCAGGTGCATGTGACATGGTGGAAAACATCTGGTATATGTCTGTCCACAACGGCTGCCAGGTCCGCGTGCTAGATGCGATGGAGAGTGAAGGCCCATATCGAAAAGTTGTTCTGCTGGGTTCGGAGCGAGCAGTTGAGTTGGCCGCAGAGAGCATACTGCTAGAGCAAGACCGTCAGGCCAAAGGAGACCCTCTTGTCTCACTGAGGAAGCCGCTTGTTCCAATGATACCTTCGGTGTCGGCAATGCAGCGTAGACACCTGCCAGTTCCTCTTATTCGAGGCGTCTGGAACGAATACTGGCTGACGGAGCGGGACTTGATGCTTGAACCACTCGCCGTCAACGACATCCCCGAGCCTGCGGTATTCTCCGTCAAGGGATTCGCAGAATATGTTGAGGATCTCGTCAATTCTAATGTTCCTCGACATCTGCGAAAACAGTTATATAGTGATGGAGAGACGACACACAGAACGATGGTACGAGATATCCTAGTGAGACTCTTTCGAAAGGAGACAAATCAACAGTTTATCTCCTCCATTGCTGTGAACATGGCTCTCTCCTATCTTTGCCGACATGAGTTTCTTGATTCAGCACGTCAGGTCTTCACCAAGGGCGAGGCAGTAGTCACGGTGGAAACGTTCAATATCCTTCTGCGACACGCTGCCAAGCGGCAGGATCTGCATGCTTTCCAGTATATCTTGTTTTCTATGTCTGCGTTTGACATACGACCGAACGGGAAAACATGGATTGCTTTGCTCGAGTGCGTCGTCTCGCCAGCCGTCAAGGCAAAGATCTTGCAGAGTATGGAGGATCGGGGATACTTGGACGATGCGAACATTGTTCGAGCCGCTGTTCAGTTGACCATCGAGCATATGTTCTCCGCGCATCTGAACGACGGTCGAAATGCCGGGGAGTTTATTGAATCAATGAACGCCAAATATGGCTCCAATTGGTTGTCAACACCGACGATCAACATAATGCTCTCCGTGGCTGTTAGAAACAAAAACTTCTGGGCACTTGAGAAGATCGTCGAATATTGCAACCAACACCAACTTGCCGTCGATAGTGCGACTTTCAACCTGATCCTCCAATTTTTCCGCAAAGACATCTACCGCGCGCTGTGGTTTATATTCCGCTACACGGATCGCCTTCGCTATCCTTTTGACGCCAGCGCTTACGAGAGGCTATTCTTGACTGCGTTCAAGAATAGAAGCTACAACATCTGCAGGGTGCTGTGGAGATATGCGTGCATGGAAGGGGCAGTCAGCTATAAGATGAGGCGAGCGGTGACAAGTTCTCTAACGGGGAACACGCTCGATAAGAGGAGAAACCCCATCGAAGACCTGTGGAGACTGAGCGCTGGCAAGGTGATCGTCGGTCTCGAGCTGCATCAATCTGAGATTCCGTTTCCACAGGATATCCGAGAGCTCGTCCCCAAGGGCTTCCAAGACAATCCCATTGCTTATCTGGTCGGATACAAGGCCTCTGACAAGGGGCGCGACAAGCAGCTGGCTGTAGCTAGTGCGCTGCTTAACAGGGATGTCGAGGAAGGGCCGCGGTACAAGCCTTCGGAACCATTGGAGTTCATGCTGGAGGCCGCGTCCGTGTTGGACACGGAGTGGAAGAACACGCCTCGGCCCACACACTGGATCATCCAGAACGCGATCCACGTTCCTATCAAGAAAAGACCGCTAGTGTAGACGATATCTTGGGCTGACATCACACGTGCAATGACCTTTGCCTCGTCCAGCTTGGCTTTCCGCTGTCGGCAGTTGGCTATTCGTTGCGGCCGGACTTTTCTTGTGCTGAGCTCTATATACCATTTTTCAATATTCAAGCCGTGCAGTTTCTGCTAGCGTGTTATATGTACACATTGTTTCCCTTTTTTGACGGAATCATGCATATTGTGTGGAAATAAAATGATGTACATGTATATATCTATGCCATAGAGAGCATTCCACCTGTGTACGTTAATTTTTGTACTATATTATGACATCCTAACACGACCTTGATGTTGTTGGAGATAGGGAATTTATTTTCAATATCTGGGAGCATATATATTACTTTGGTGGCAATGATCAAAACGTCCGTACTGTGATTGACCACAATCTATGCCAACTCATAAAATTTCATGTCTTATTTGGTTCTAACTGACCATGTCTAGTGTAGTCTCATCTATCATTTCCATCATGTTCGTTCTGTCGATTCCACGGGTAAACGCTCAAAAAAAAAATAACCCATCGAATCTAAGAAACAAAATCGGATATCATTCGTATTCACATTGCTCTCCATATGCTCCCAATCCAAATGCTGCAGGTAATACAATTCCCATCAACGAAAACCGAAACCCAGCATCTACAGAAAAGGACAAGTGCATTAAAACTCGAGAATCTTTTTTCCTTCACGGACCGCCATTCTCCTGAGGCTGCGGCTCCGCTGCTCCAGGTCCGGTCTCTGGCTCGACACCAGGAGGTAGCGGGTCGAACGTCGTCGGCATCGAGCCCACACCCTCCTTGAGATACAGGACCAGACGGAACGCGGAGTTGCCGTTGAGGTAGTAGCGGTGTAGGCGCTTGCTGCGGAGGAAGCCCAGCCGCTCGTACAGCTTCATGGCGGCCGTGTTGGAGGTTTCGGTTTCGAGAGCGACCTATCAATCACATCCCCGTCAGCAAACTTCCCCGTGACCTGTTTGTGGTGCCAGTGAAGAGAGAAAAATAAGAGATATAGGACACGTACCTCATCCGCATCTCTCTCAATCATCGCATCGATCGCCATCCGGACCAACCTCGTCGCGATCCCCTTCCCCCGATACTCCTCCCGCACGGCCAACATGGCGATGTACCCCCTCAGCGGCCCGCCCCGGTGCGGCTCCAGCTTCGACACCACCACGCCCACCAGGTTCTCCTGCTCGTCCATGGCCATGAAGCATAGGTCCCCCCACTGGTAAAGGAAGTAGCGGTAGACGTATATGCTGTATGGCTCGGACAGGTCCTTGGAAATCAACTGGCGCATCGCCGCAACGTATTCGTTTTCTCGCTCGGGGGAGTAGCGGACGTAGCGGAGGGAGGAGGTGCTCAGCTTCGACGGCTCTGGAGCAGCTGCTGCAGCTCCGGGCTCTGCGGCGGAAGAGGCATCTTGGCTCATCACGACGGCCGCTTCATCGGATGGTTCAGTCGAGTTGAGTCGAGATGGTTGTGTATGAGAGGAGGGGGGACAGCGCTCGCTGCGGGGAGGGATTGCACTCGAGATATATGTCGTCCAGTCTGCAGGAGGTATGCAATGTGATAGCGATATCGGATTCTCCGCGATCGGTGACTATCGCTGCGTTAGTATAGCTGCAGGAACCTTCGCAGCTCTTGTGGTGATCTCGGACTTGTGTGAACGACGGACCGCTGTGCGATGATGGCCGGTATCGGTTGGCTCGGAGGGACGTCGGGAGAAGAAGAGATACACCTGCTCACTGCAGCGGTCTAGGACAACCGTGTGCTCCGTACGCTGAGCGCTGAACGCTGCGTGGAGACGGCGGCCTTTGTCTGGCGTGGAGTTCGTTCTTTTGCTCGATCTTCTCTTTCCGGCGGAGCATGACGTCGCTCCATGTGACGGGAGCGGCCAGACCCGCGGAAACACACCGAGTTTCCTGCAACTTTCGATCCTCGCCCAGAGAAAAAAGAACTGCGCTGGTGTTCAGATAACACCTTTTCCCGCTGCCATGTCCGAGCTGCGTCGTCGTCTGGCGAAGGACGCTGCTCAGGGCGAGGATCCCGCTGCCGCCGGGTCCAGGCCGGGCAGCAGCAGCAGCACGACGTCCATCAATTCCGCCGCGGAGCAGCAGTTGAAGGCCAAAGGGTACAAACCGCGAAGCAAGCGGCGCAATGGCCTCATCTTCGCCCTGGGCGGCCTGTTCGGCATCTTCATCGCCTTGTTCTTCGCGAATCAGAACCAGGTCATCAGCCTGGATGCGCTGATGGACCTCAATCTCGACTCGTTGATCGATGTCATCCCACAGGGTATTGTCAAGGATGCGCGGGAGTTTTCAGTACGTCGTTTTACTCTCTCTCTCTC
>NW_027192527.1:4326005-4359655 GCF_041956765.1 Thermoascus crustaceus | reverse complement strand
CTCTCTCTCTCTCTCTCTCTCTCTCTCTCTCTATATATATATATATATATTTCTGCTTTATGTTGGACAGTGACTGAGTCCTTGGATTGAGCAGCAACATGAACGCGACGCCGTCAGCTACGATTCCTTCTCCGTCGGCCTGCACCTCCAATCTCAAGGCATTCACGCCAAACACCCCATCGTCATGATCCCCGGCGTCATCTCGACCGGTCTGGAGAGCTGGGGCACGGACGACAACTCGCGCCAGTACTTCCGCAAGAGGCTATGGGGCAGTTGGAGCATGATGCGCGCCCTGGTCCTGGACAAGGCCGGCTGGAAGAACCACATCATGCTCGACAAGGAGACTGGGCTCGATCCGCCAGGCATCAAGCTTCGTGCCGCGCAGGGCTTCGATGCCACCGATTTCTTCATCACGGGTTACTGGATCTGGAACAAGATCCTCGAGAACCTCGCCTCGATCGGATACGACCCGACCAATGCCTTCACAGCAGCCTACGATTGGCGCCTATCGTACCAGAACCTCGAGGTCCGCGACCAGTACTTCAGCCGTCTGAAATCCTACATTGAGACTGCTGTTCAGGTGGGGAATGAGAAGGTGACATTGGCATCGCACAGTATGGGCTCGCAGGTCGTCCTGTATTTCTTCAAGTGGGTTGAAAACGAAAATTACGGAAATGGCGGAAAGGACTGGGTCAATCGACACATTGACTCATGGATCAATATCAGTGGGTGCATGTTGGGAGCGGTCAAGGGTCTGCCGGCGGTCCTATCGGGGGAGATGAAGGACACGGCGCAACTGAATGCCTTTGCCGTCTACGGCCTGGAAAAGTTCCTGTCCAAGGAGGAGCGTGCGGAGATCTTCCGCGCCATGCCAGGGATCTCCAGCATGCTGCCCAAGGGCGGAGACGCCGTGTGGGGGAACTCGACTTCGGCTCCCGACGACCAGCCGGGACAGCCCTTTACCTTCGGCAACCTGCTCAACTTCCGCGAGAGCAACTCCTCGTGGACGCAGAAGAACCTGACGACAGCCGAGAGCCTGTCCTACATGCTTAACCAGAGCGAGGACTGGTACCGCAACCAGGTGTTGAGCAGCTACTCCCATGGTGTAGCCCACACGAGAAAGGAAGTCGAGGAGAACGAGAACGACCCTCGCAAGTGGCTCAACCCGCTCGAGACCCGTCTGCCCCTGGCCCCGGATATGAAGATCTACTGCTTCTACGGCGTTGGCAAACCAACTGAGCGCAGCTACTTCTATCAGGAGGAGCGGGACCCGTTGACGAAGTTGAACGTCAGCATCGACACCACTGTCACCAACGGCGACGGCGTCGACCACGGTGTGGTCATGGGAGAGGGAGACGGTACCGTGAACCTGCTGAGCGCGGGATACATGTGCGCTAAGGGCTGGCGCTTCAAACGGTACAATCCGGCGGGCGTGAAGGTCAAGGTGTTCGAGATGCCTCATGAGCCGGATAGGTTCTCACCTCGTGGTGGTCCGAATACAGGTTTGTCTCCATTCTCCCTACATATCCATAGACTTTGCTAATCTATATACCAGGCGACCACGTCGACATCCTCGGACGCGCATCTCTCAACGACCTCATCCTCCGCGTAGCCGGAGGGAAAGGAGACATGATCGAGGAGAACTACGTCTCCAAGATTAGGGAGTACGCCGAGCGCGTTCAAATCTTCGACGATTGATACCTACACCCTACATACATACCCTACATACCTAATGAACGGAGCTGAACAGTCACCAACTTGTGTATACCTCTTTCCTGTTATCATGCATTACTCGTCTTTTATTCTTATTCCCCCGTGTCGTTCCAGAGGCCCTTATAAAGGCCGTGAGTAGTGTGGGATTCCATTGGGTTGTACTTATTTGTTTCGTTTCGTGATGAAGATTGGGGTCACGGGCGTTGTTTGCATTCTTCAAGTTCTTTGATTCGGTGAGATGTTAATGTTAATGTTCACTGTCACCCCTCCTTTTTTTTCTTCTTCTTTTATTCGAGTGATGAGGCGCTACGTCTACAAATGACAGCACCATTGTTCGATATTCCCATAGAGATGGAGAGATTAAGGAGGACTTTGGGCGTCTGTCTGTCTGGACGGTACCTGGTCCTTGCGAGAAAGAGAAGGTTAGTCAATCTGTATGGAATATACATACACCAGCATTGATGTGTTTCGCCTTGGATCTAAGACTCATAGATTACGTACTTGTGTTGTACTACAGCTCTTTTTACGTATGTCAAATCCACAAAACTGGAACCACTCCAAAGCGGACCAACCCAACCAGATGAATTATTACCTCACTCTACCTTTCAACTTTCCACGAAGGTTGGTTGCTAATCTGAAGGTTGTGATTCCGGTCAGTTAGCAAATCCTGTGTTGTAGGTTTTTTTAGGTAGGTCTATCTCAGCTCAAAACTATTACGGCAACCGTGGGTGGATAAGTCTTCAAGATCAAAAATTTTATCTAAGGCTCTATCTATATAAGCCTTTGTCTTGAGAGAGTCTACCAAGAATCACACACAGCGTGAGGTCTATACAGTCAAAATAGCACAAGCGGGATGAGCGAAAAATGGAAGAGCGCTCGCTGAAGTCCTCACACATGCCCTGGACCACAATGCAAGTCTGACGCCACCATTGCGCCAAAGGGGCCTCTTGCTCGCCATTAGGAATAATTGATGATTTTAAGTAGCCAGGGGGCCGCCGTGCCTTACCTTTCATTTCATCTTTGGTAGCCTTCTAAAAAATTTATTAAAGCAAATCAGTGCTTTTCGTCTTGAGTGAATGGCAAGGTGGCCGAGTGGTTAAGGCGGCAGACTTAAGTTCTGCTGATCGAAAGATCTCATGGGTTCGAACCCCATCCTTGTCAATCTTTTCTGTTTTTCTGCCGCCTCTCACCGCCCTCCTTTCCCGGTTCATACGCGAAAAAAGTTTTATTACCAGTTATTTATTATTTAGAAATCTAGTAAAATTACTATAGCAAAGCTTAATTCAAATTAAACTATAAGAAATATCTTATAGCAGAAGTCCGGGGTGTGACGGCGCGGCAGGCATCTAGGCGGTAAGGTAGGCGGTGTTGAGCATTTCTTTGTCTCTGAGATACTGCCGGTCCTACTTGCCTATATATCTCATGTTGCACGAAGCTCTGCAAATTCTTTCCTTTCTTTTCCTCTCATGCTTTCGATTTTGTATGACTAGCTACCATAGTAATCTATCTCAATTTCCTATGCATGAGCGCCGTCACACGGGGTTTCACTTGTCTCCAGGGAACAAAAAGAGCCAAGAGTATCCAGCTGCATGTTACAACGCTTGCAGAAGTGAGGCTATGAGAGGGGAAGCTCTCAGAGAAACTACAGGCCGACAAACCAATTCAGGATACAATCAGACCTCTTTCGATTCAGGCCATACGAATCGATGAGGGGTCTTCGATTCAGTCCCCTAATCAGAAGGGCTATTTCGATTAACAATGTATATAAAAAAGACGCTCCTTAACCATGGGGATCAGGACCCCGCGGTCAACTCAAATAGCAATCTAGATAGCAATACTGCTAGTAACAGCCTATTCATCCATCTCTTTCTCTTGCTTCCTGTCCTCAAGATAAACCCAACAAGCCTCCGCCTAAGAAGTCCTAGGTCCGCCGTTACACTGCAAGGGAATAGCAATCGAACAGAGTCAGATGGACGCCTGCGCAGGGTTGCGACCACATCCAGATACTAACTCCAGTTCTAACCCGAAGAAATTGATGAAGGAATATGAAGTTCGGTACTTCTGGACCAAAGGAAGCTCACTTTTATATGTAATCCCCCTTCTTTGACCGCTCCAGAATGCTCCAGAAGCCTTGGCTAATCCTTTGATCTCAGTTTTGCAGGTTTCAACTACCCAAGACCTTTGATTTTCTTATACAAAGAAATCAGTATCCTGCTTTGATTGAGATCCCCAAATCCCCCGGATCCGTGCGGGTGAGACCGGGTGGCGGTCTCATGCCAAAGGGAGTATTCCAGCTGGTCCGAGACCGCGGAGTTCCACACAAGCATCTGGTGCGAAGGAGGCACCGACTGCTGGGAACTTCCCAGAGACAGTGTAAGAATAGCAGCCTCAGAATGTGTCTCTTTGCTGCTTCGGCGAAAACACAACTGACACATGACCGTGTCCGCGGATGGTAGAACCGCAGAGAATGATACAATCAACTTACCATATCATGGATTAACCGTCCTGCCAACCGTCAACAACGGCTTTCTCCACCCGCATATGACTGACTCCCTTACTATTATTGCAAAAGAAATCAGGCATTACTGCCTAAACCTAGGGTCACCATCATGTAAAAATGCAAACCCTCCATAGGTAACTCTGAAGTTCTGCTTCTTGGGATTGCAGGACATCCCTATCTGCTGGCACGTAATAACGGTGCTCAATTTGCGATAATGAGCCCGTGTGCGAGCTACTGAGTTTTTTCGGGACGAATTCCATGGTAGGACTTTTTCTCATTTTTAAAATTTGAACCTTTTCCAGGGCCAGGAATAGTACTCTTTTGAAATTCAATCCATTGTTCTGATAAACAGAAGGGTTAAGTACCATACCGATACCTCTTGTAGTACACAGAAAGCCCTTGGAAATAAAAATCCCACACCTCATATATTTCCAAAAACACCTCAAACAGCTAGTAGATCGCCCTTCCCATTCAGTATATATATCCATACTCCATCATAATTTCTTTTCATGCAGGTAACGGAAACGAAAAAAAAGGAGGCACCATGCGGATAGAATATATAAGTCGTAGGTAGTCATCTAGGTGACTGACGACGATCGAAGATCCATTCTATCCTCCTGGGCAAAATGAAGGGAAGGCAGAGGTGTCCAAGCATGAACATGAACCTGTTGACGCGACATGACTCTTGTTCGAGAGAGAGTATGTATCGTACTACGGTGGATGAGAGTCTCTCGAGTGCCGGTGCCAGTTTCCACTGCATTCATTTTTGTCAACTTAATTTGTTCCTTGGTGTATTCGTTGAAGGAATGAAGCGTTGTCTTCTTCGGACTATGGGGTGAACTAACGGCTTATATCATTGGAGAAAAGACCATCCTCAAGGCGTGTCTCCCAGAGTGTGTTGTTGATTCCTTGGCGATTTAACAAGGGCATCGGTATCGGCATGGATAATGCATGTGGCATTTGGACTTGGTTTGGATCTATACAGTACATACACATATGCGTGTGTCAGCAAAGAATTACCAGTATTTAACTGCGATTAGATGTCATGGTCTCTGTTTTTGTAAACAAGCAGTATTTTTTGGTCGACAATACCGTATACATCATATATCTGACGACAAAAAAAAAGAAGAGGGGAAGAAATCTCACAAGAATCCCGAAGGTTGGCAAGGTGTTGCTTTATCGGCCTTACGGTCCTCCATATAACGAGTAGGGATGGGGGGAGAGCGACAAGCAAGCCGATAATGCCGATGACGATCTCAGCCGACATGGGGGTCGATCAATACGAGCTATCTAGGTAGGTAGGTACTAGGTAGATTAGGTATGAAGAAAAATAGGTAGTGAATGCGAATCAAGCAGTTATGGTGGAATGAGAAGTCGTGTTCAAAGCGACGAGCCATCACTGACTTTAAATATGAATTAACTGCTAGATCCAAGCTCAGACTAGCATAATGTATTTCACACTATATCGCCTACGAAGTCTGCGCAATCCCACTGTGCGGCTAGGACTTGATAACTGACTCGCACTAAGGTCTGCCGTGGCTGAGCTTGAAAACCGCGGTCGGCAGCAGAGCCGTATCCCTCGTTTTGGGCGTCTTGGTATGCAGGAGGCATCCTGTGGAGCTAGCAGAGGGCGTAGCGTCCCAAAGCTGCAGAATGATAGGCAAGTTCCAGAAAATATTAAATTTAGTTCAAGAAGGTGTAAGTTACAACGAATAAGGATGAAGCGATACTTGACAGGTTCCGATCCACCTTATGCTACCTTCGCCAGCTTACACCTCACCAGCAAGGCGATCTCCCACAGCTCCGAATCCGCGCACCGCAAGGCAGCAATGACATTTTCCAAGAGTAGAAGGAGATTTTATTTTTTTAAATATTTATTCTAATTTGTTGTGTAGAATTAAATATATCATGCGTCCGGGTGATATTGGCTGATTCTTAGATGGGCGGCGCAGCAGCCGGCAGTACTAGGGCTGGACCGATGATCATGCGAGATTTGCTCTGGTCGGATCGCCAGCGGACGCTCCAGATTCTGGATGGGTCGTCAAGTATACTCCAACAGTGATGGTGAGGATGTGAGGAACTGCCATAACAGATCTCCAACTCTACAGATGATGACGTAATTTTTCTGTCCAGCAGAAGCTACTGATCTCGAACACCAGTGAAGCTGGTCAATGGGCGGCCGTTATTGGGGTGGGAAGTGTCCTAGTCCGTAAATTGAAAATTCTCATAGGTCTTGAAGAGTTTAAAGGGGCAGACTGCCCCCGAAATCTGTTTAAAACTCCAAAAGCCACTCGATCACTTTTGGTCCCTCCGGCACGACTGGCCATGTTGTCGGTGGATCTGATCCTCTTCGTCAATCCCCAGCGGATGCGTGTGCTACTCCGTGCTCGCAGTTGGCCCTCCAGACGCCAGAAGAGCGGATCAATCGTTTTACTCCCATCCACCCACTATCACTAACTAAACCAGGATTAAGACTAAAAACCAAGGGTCTATACCTTGCGGGATGAGACGAGATGATATCAATCAATCCATTCCAATGGAAGTTACACGTCAGTTGATTTACATCTCGATATATGCAGTAACAGTACATATCCATCAGTGTTATCTGTCTTATCTGAAAAGCATGCATACTGCGTGAGAGGAAATGCCAAGAGAAAGCGCTGGAAAGCTTCGAGAAGTCCACTTTTATTTGATTAAGAGATGTTCTAGTGATTAGTAGTACAGACTGACGCAAGTCCCGACTTGCCATGTCAAGTCTGCAATCCAGACACCAACGATGACTGTACAGATCGTACTACAATTACACATAGAAGAGAAGAAAGCGAAACCATATGTACAGTAGGGCCAACCGCGGACTGGTTATGAATTAATATACTAATTAATAATACTAGCAAAAAAACAGCCACCTCACAGTTTACCTCTCTCAACCCTCGTATCGAGGGTCGACTGAAAGGTGAATGGTGCGGCACGCCCCCCCCCCCTTCCATCAGCTCGAAAATAGGATAGGAGTAGGGTGCTCAAGGTATCGTCGTGTATAGAGAGCTGCGACAGAGGTGCTGGCCGGGCTGCCTGTCCCGACGGTGACTGTGAAAATCCAAAATCCTCGAGGTCGGAGCTATCAAGGAGATGCCTCCGCGCATCATCCTCCAGCCACCTCGGCCTCCACGCTCGTTTCCAACCAAGCTAACATCTTCCCACTTTCCATGTCTGCCACAACTCGAAACAAGCGTGCTGTTCGGGAAAGTAGCCGAATCAGCTCGGCTGCGGGGCCCGTTCTCTCCACGCAGGATGTCAAACGAAGGTATGTTCAGAGGATGACTGAAAAACAGCATGGTCCCTCCTCTTCCCAGGTCTATATATATGTGCTCATGCAATGAAAGTCGAATAACAATATTGTCAATATCACCCCGAAGTCTACCAAAACTTCTACTGCAAGCGAGCGAAGTGCATGCAAAGACGCCAAACTCTTTTTTTTTCGTTTCCATCTTCCCATTCCCAGGCGCCAGGCGTAAGCGATCGACACGAACCGTAAAATAATTCCGATCGAGCCAGACAAGTAAAAGAACAGCTTGACCGGTAAAATCAGATAACGAAGGACATGGTTCGAAGCAAAGAAGTCTCCCATCTGTGGAACGGGACGCATGAGAAGCTGAACTGTACAAGCGAGTGTCTCCAACGGCAGCAGCCGGGCTACCCAGACAAGTCGCAGTAAGCCGACGTCTGATTCCGAAAGCCACCGGAATTAATATTATCGACGAAGTTTCACCGAACACTGGTCCGGGGACCAAGTGCGACACGGCTAGTTGGTTCGGTGACCGTATGCATGTACAATCAACAGTATGCCCAGTCCAAGCCGTACAAAATCGAGGTCGTAAAAACCACAAGAGCAGCTGCAAAGAAACGTTTATTAAATATGTATGTGTCGAAATCCGCTCAATGCAAAAGAAGTCAGAACATGTCGTGAAACGTGAAGAAAGCCGCTGTCAGAAAGAAATGCAAAAAATGTCGGCAGGGGACGGTGCCGACGACAGTATGTGCACGTCGGGTTAAGAAGGAATCGGGGCGGATCGCGGGTGGTGATCATCGAGCCGCCTCGAGATCATGGTGGTGCGAATCAGCATGCTCTCCTTCCCACATGTGGTGCTCATCCACGGGGCTGAGAGAGCCGGAGGACACAGAGGACGAAGAGCCAACAGTCCACTCGTCACTGTCCAGGTTGAAATCACCATCGAAGCTGGCGAGATCATAGCCATACTCCGATGGGGAGTCACCGACTTCAACGTAATCGTAGTCCCAGCGGAACCTCTTTCCGGTCTGGATCCGGGGCAGGAATCTGGCCTTGGCGAAGTAGAAGGCAACGGCAGCCAGCAGGCCTCCGCCAACAAGATCAACAGCGTAGTGGTGAGACAGGTACATGGTCGCCCACCACATCCAGAGGGTATAGGTGACAAACAGAGGTTTCAGTTTCGGGAAGACATGGCTCATGAACAAAGCCGCAAGAGTCGAATCGGCAGCGTGGAGCGAAGGGAATGCACCAAACACCACGGGAGACTGTCTAAAACCGGATGTGTAGAGATCGATGCCAAAGAGCTTGTCAATGCGCGCGAGACCGGCCGGATTTCCTGGCATCGAGTAGTCGGCCGGGGCCAGACCGTACAGGTTCTCGTACCATGGGGGGGAGCACGGGAACGCCAGCTGGATTGCAACGGCAGTCATACTGATATACCCAAGGGTCCTAGCAAACAATGGGACCGTCCCAGGAGGTCCGAACACGAACATGATCATAGAAACCACGAAAGGTGCCCCGTAATGGCAGATGCCATACGGCAGCCATGCCAAGACATCCAGCACGACATTCTGGTGAGCAGACAGAATGTTGCTGATGTTGGCGCCATACAGGATGTTCTCGAGTGCCGGCAGGACGCGGACCCAGATTGCAGGGCGCCATTCACTGGAAATGAACCTTGATACGAGATTAGCTGGGGATCTCGAGGCGCAGCTCTTGGCATGACGCGAGCATGGGGTATAAGTGGAGATAAGTGACAGTTGTACTCACTGGCAAGCGTAGAAGAAGGTAAGCCATGCAGCGATAGGGAGGAATGGTAGGAAGAATTGACGGGTGATAGGGAGGAGCAGCGAAGTGAGTAGAAGTGTCGACACGGCGGTCTTAATGAGGGGGCCCGGAACCTCGATGACGCTGAGGGAGAAGATGCCAACGATCATGAGCAGGAGGTACTGGAAATCGTACAGCGTCCAGCGATGCGACTGTAACGATCTCAGGGTATCCAAGGGCGAGAAGGACGTTTGCAGGGACGATATCGAGGAGGTAGGAGAGACCCGGCTCCGCAACTTTGACCGCAACTTCCGCCTCATGCGATGGGGGACGAGCAGCTGAATGGAGCGCCATGGCACCTGAAGCTGGACCTTTCCAAACTGATTTTGCGTGCGATCCTTCCACGAAGGGAGTGTGCCGTTCATCTCTGCCGGGAGTCTCGTCGAGACTCGAAGCGACTGTCTCTCGTACGGGGTGCGATCTTTGTCGGAATTCTTAGAACAAAGCGGACGGGGCTGACAACACGCGAGGGTCTGGCGGAATTTGACAGCTGGCAACCTCAATCCGACGGATTCCTCGCAAGGCGTAAGGGAGCTGTGGTCGTGAAGCACACGCGACTCCGGCTGCCAATAACGGTATCCCGGGACCCCTTCAAACGGCCGTACTGACGCAAAGCGGAGGGAGAGCAAGGGCAAGCACGCGAGCGAGTCGCAGGGAGGACGAAGGGCGTAGCAGGGACGGGAATACCTGCGAGGAGAAGGGGAGGGACGAGCAGGAAGAAGCAGCACAGCACGGAGGGAAGAAAAAGAAGAGAGAGGAAAAGGAGGACGGCGAGGGACCGGGAATGATGGGATATGAGAGTTTGGGCTGGGCAACAGGAAGCGCAGCGCAGGCGCCGAAAGGGTATGAATGAATGGGGGCGACGGACGACGGCGGGTACGGGCTAGCATGCGGTATCGGTAATACCAGATGCCGTAACATTTCGTCAGAGAAGAACGGACACGGCGGCACGCTTCACCGAGCGCCGGGGCGGCCTTTACTCGGGTGCAACAGCCTCAGGCACCGCGCCAGCCGTGGTAACGGATGTTGCGGAAGCCCGGAGCTTACAGCCTCCGACGGACTTAGGAGCTGGCCGTCAGCCTCGTTACCGGCATCCAGGGAAAATTACAGCGCGTCGCTAGCGACGAGGCCGTTCCTTGTCGTCATGGAACTCCGCCCACGACTGGTTGCCCGCCGCGCCTCAACCGTCCATCTCCCGCAGCTCTCGCCCAACCAGCGCCCGCTGTCCCCAGAGCTAATCTCGCCTATTTGACGCTTGCCCCCAAACGGACTCCCTGCACTGTCAAGATAATCAGACCTCGGCGCCAAGTCTGTTGGCTAGGCACAGAGGACGTCCCAACGTATCGACGGATATCATGGTAAAGCCAGCGTATGCTCTGTCCGGGAGCTCAGCGCTCCAGGCTCTCGTCAGCAGCTCCCGCTTCTGCTTATCAACAAGTCCGAGCGTATTAACGCCGTGAGCCGTGTGATAGGCGGGGGTTGGATGATCCTGTATCAGATGCACCGATCAGGTGCCAGCTGCTGCATATCCTAGCACTCTAATTTCTGCGGTCGTTACGCCTAGGTACCGCGCAGAAAATTACATACCAGTTGTTGTCCTGTACTCGGCCCAAAACAGGCAACTCCGCACGCTGCTGCCCAGCAAGCCATGGCTCAGCGCCGACCGACCACGATTCATCTTTCCTGAATGGGCTGTTCATAAATCCTGCATAACCAAGTCGCACAGCACAATGCTCCGACAGCCAACTCTGCCAATAATCCATGCTGAACAAAGCCATGTCCGAACTCTGCAGGATGTGATACATTATTGAACAACAACCTGGAAGGGTGCCATGCGAGCCGAAAGAAAAAGATCCGAATCGAATCGCTTGTCATTTCCAAGCCGCCCAGGAGAGCAGGGACCCAGGACCGACTGTTTCAAGACCGTGCTTTTCTGCAGTCGATGCCTGAGCTGTCACTTTACGTACAATAATACGAGCCGGTGATAAGTGTTTCGGGGGCGGTCGCAGCGCTTCCGAATTTTTCTTGTTTCCTAGCCGTATTAGTTCCTCCTTTCGTCCATTTTTCTCGCACTCGTTCCCATTTCAAGGTGTTGCAAGGCTGGGCTTTGGGGTTTGTTTAAGGAGCTTAGGCCAACTATCCACCGCGCCGGTCACTCTTAAGGTTTATCCGTAATGTCGATCCCAGGCTGACCTCGACTCCGCCTCCGTCAGGCGTTCACATGTATACGCGGTATTGTACGTGGTCGCGTTGCGACAGCCACTCGAATTATCCTCACCGCTACGCTTGTCTTGTACCGTGCCCCTTTTCTGCCACAGATATTTTCAGGACTGTACTTGAAAAACAGAGGAAAGAATAATAATAACCCGACGTACCTTGCGCTACTGTGGTATCTATTATTAGTGCTGTGCTGACTATCGCTAGATGCATGTGCATGCCCGAAAGCTGAGCCTCGAGATATGATGTACCAGTCACCTGACTGCGCTGCTTTCCCAGCCTCACACTATTAATTAATAGTTTTTTGGAAGAATCATGTCGAGTTCTGAAAAGAAGTTCCCGTAGATACTGATCTGTCGGTGGCTGTCGTTGCTGATACAGTATCGCGCAATCCATGCCGCAGTGTCGCTAGAAGAGGGGAAGTTAACGAGATAAGCTGTTTTCCTGCATATGTGCTAACACGACAATCCGTCGAACGAAAGGTGCTTCCTGCAAACTTTCTTCGACGCATATGACGCCATTCCGTGAAAATAGCACTGGCATATTATCGATGCTGGACCCGCAGTGCTTTTGATTGCAGCACTGGCTGTTCACCACGTTTCCCGTGGGCACTACAACTGCGGGGTAGTTTGTCGTCTAGGATAGATCTTCATCTACTCAGTGCAGATCTACGGATCATCCGTCCTAAACGAGAACCTACTCAGGCGTAATGCTGCATGGGGCCTAATCTGGTTGTCGAAGTCCCCACTGTTTTGTAGTCGCCGTCACAAGATGAAGTGCCTCTTTTGTTCTTATCTATTGCGATATCTTTTGCCCACGGGGTGTCTCGACTAGAAGATCGACAGTCTGACTCAAGCACTTGCCGGCCACATGTCGATTCATCTGGGTAGTACAGAGAAGTGATGACGGCTGCAGTGACCATAAAACTATCTGCAGACCGTTGTCCAAACTTCAGCGAACAGTGTTAACTAGCCCCATGAGATGTAAGAGCATTGCTAGCCACATTAGACCCGATCTCCATAAGACAGAGTATGGTCGATTTTCCAAGACGGGAGGGAAGTTCATTGTTTGACGTTGATGAGACATTGGGAAAGTATAAATTTCCCTTTTGAGGCATAGACGGAACGTCCCCGAGCCGACCAGGGTACCTACCTAATGCGGATAACCCTTGAACGACCTATCCAGGCATCCTCGCGACCTTCCCATGGAACTTTCATAAAAAAAAAGGATATAGAACCAGTTCCATCAGTAAGGTACAGTACCAATGATACCTTGGGTATATACCTCTCAACCAAACCCACTTTGTTTACTTTGCTTCTCGGCGAATTTGCGTCGTTGACATCATGACTTTCTCTGGGCTAGCTAGTGTGGATCTCTGACCTCATCTCGTATCTTGAGCGCACGAAGTTCTCTAACCTGACATCGTGACATGAGCCTGCATCATACCTGCAGGAGGAGATGAGAATTGAGGCTGGTAAATCCTTATCCAGCACAATGGCCTTCGACAAAAATCGCGAAGTCCACTTGGACAGCGTAGCGTACTCCGATTGTAGGAGCCGTTCCGGTAACTAAATTTTTACAGCGAACGCCAAAGGCCGAAAGTGGACCTTCTCCGTACGCAGTAGAGTTGCAGTCAGTCTACTCCGTAGCGAGCTAGATAGTTGTGGGTCCCACGGATTTTTTTTTCCTTTTTTTTCTCTTGGGCTTTACAGCGTAAATCAACTCAACCTATTAGCTTCGGAGGATTGAGACCTTAAGAATAAGGGAATTAATTGGTACGCAGTACAGTACAGTAACTACAAAGTAGGTACGGAGTATGTAACTAGGTGTTCGCGATGCGATGCGATGCTAAGTACGGAGAAGTAAATAAATGTGTTTGCGATATTACTGACAAAAAGTGCTTGCTTCCCCGATTTGGAATTTCTTACTGACTCCCCAAGGACTCTGCCCTTGAATACAACTTCTCTTTGGGTGCAAATGGCGGCTTGGCTGTCAGGGTATATACAACGGCACTGTACTGTGTACATGAGCACGGCGTGCAGAGGCATGGACATAAACACATCTAAATTATATAATCTTGATACAATTTAGACTCCGATCCCTTGAGTCCTTCTCCCCTCAATTGATTCCCGGTCGAGCTTTACTATCCAGCTGTTGTGGAGACGGATTCCGCATTACCCAACGTCGTACTCCTGCTCGGAGTACTCGTAGACCTGTAAACACTGATATATCTCCATAACAGAGCTATGGTTCAAGAGAGAAGAAAGATTCTCCTCTCTAGAAATGTTGGTTTGAGATCCTTCAGGAGATGGTTGGGAAAGGCTCGTGGAGGACGGGTTTGGATATTGGGTGCTTCGGTGTATATATGGACGCTTGTTCTTGAATTCAATAATGAATGTGGTAGATATTTCTACTACGCTTTCTGGGTCTTATTAGCTATTAATAATCTTCTATACCTGAAGATAAGTGTCGAGAAACAGATAGAAAGATCTCAATATATCACCAATTCCGCTCTCGGAGTTGTCAGACCGTCTTCTAGAATTAGAAAGAGATAACCTCTTCCGCCGCAAATATGCCTTAGAAACAGGGCCAGCACCCCAGACCACGTGCCACCCCGCGCCTTTCTCCCTTATGATTGAGAATAACTGTTCCCTTGCAACCAGAACAAAGGGCCCGTGGCGCAGCTGGTAAGACTACCTTGCGGTTCATTCTGCATAAAGCTCGAAGACCACTATTGCCCAGTGCCCTTTTGGGGAGTTCGAACCGGGGTCCTGGCCAGTTCTTCATTTTACCTTAAAAAGGTTAAAGCTGTTGCAATCCTTATCAACAGTCCTGTAACAGACCAAGTCATCTGGCTCCAGGACTGATAATGCCTGCTTCCGTAAAGCAAAGCGGGGTTTTCCTAGCTCCCCTCCACCCCGCCGCTGGTGGGTTAGCGATTATCTTTCGTGTATCCTGAGGCTTTCTCTTGAGGTGTTTGCAGTGAGGAGACGCGTGACGGGTTCCCTTGACGCGTCTAGTGTTGATATAGACATGGATCATGTGACCTGCCTGGCGTCGCGCTGACTTGGAACTTCTTTGGATCTCTGACTTTAAAGGCAAAGAAGCTGGTGTCCACCATATGCAATCGTCTATCGTAGTCTGGTTGATCCTGGCAGATGATGGTCTTTGCTTTATGTGCTCCTAAACTCTAAAGAGAAGGTATTCAATTCATGCAGAACGCTAGGTACCATTCGGGATAGGTATTATTGTTCTCGGAGCCGAGCTTAGGATCTCGATTTGATCCTGTTCGACCCCTTTCGAAGCCAAATATCACGCGTCCTGCTCAGTAGTTTCCTCGGAGCATTTATCGACCAGCCCCGCGCCTCCAGAACGTTTGCGGGCCCTTTGGAGTAGATAGCTCCTGTTAGGCACAAAACGATGACTGTAGGAGATAGCTGCACTATGGGGTAGAGATATCCCTTCTTTCTGTCCACCGCATCGTTCGACCACCTTCGGCCGTACCGACTAGTAACTCCGTAATAAATCGCTCCGATCGGTCCTTGAGACTTGCGGTCATGTCATGTCACGCCATGGTCTTGGCTTTTCGACGATCTATATGCGATACCGTGGAGTCTTATGGGTCCTGTTGTGGAACTAAGTCACGCAGTAGTCTGACTGTCCGACACACCATATCTTGACTAACGGCCGTTCTATTTGTCAATCACCCGTTGACGGTGAAGATCTCGAGTACGGAATACTTCATACGGATGTCTTTCGAGGACGTGTGTTAATAATAATAATAAGCTGAACAGGGATCTTCCCTACGGAGGCTGGGCTAATGAATCGGAGATCCATTATTCGGAAGCCGTATGGGGGATTCATACAGGTTCTTGGCAAACTTGGCGAAATGCTGTGGTTTAAGCGAAGATGTTGTCAGCTCCATCCATGGCCCTTATCGCTTGATAAGTTGGTATCATGGAGCTCTTGGCGTTGAGAAGGGGACGGAATAGAGATATAGCTTCAGCAATAGGCAAAATGACATCTTCGTAATCTCTGAGTAATACTTTACATGATGTGAGACAATATCAACGAAAAAAGGGGGCGGTACATATAACACATTTTTGTTGAGAGATTGTTCTAAAAACGAAGCGGTGTGCGAGAACCTTCACGGAGCGAGATTTTACCGTTGGTCCGTTCGTTCTGTCCATTAGTGAAGGTTTTAACTGAAGTTTCATTAAGATTTAGGAGGCATGTCTAACACATTGTGGTCTGATGTTCCCACATGTAATGTACTCTGTATGATCTGCATGCAGGGTCGGTTATCGGGTGCCGAGAATGGCATACGGTCATGAAACCCGATCAATTTTGTACGTGCGCAGTGGACAATATCTCTATGGAATCGCAGTATATTGCCCTTTCTTGGACAGAGAAAGAAGATTTTCCCAAGATGTAGTGAAATTATCGTGAAGAAACTGGATATCTGTATTCATCGGCCAGAATTCAGAGGGTGTGCGCGCAGTACTCAATACCGCACCCTATGCCTTCGAATTACATAGCTTAATGCTTGTGACAACTCCCCAAATCAAGACATATGCAATATTCAATGCGAACTCTTATTCTTCCTAAAAGAGCAATAGGGCAGCATGCAGAGAGACAGGGGATAAGAAAAAGATAGGAATATTTGATTTGGTACTGCCAGGAATCGAACTTGGGCTGACGTGGCCACAACGAACCCGTGCTCGGGGTGTGGGGCAGCCAATTGATGATCCGTCAAAAGGAAACAAGTGACCCACACGCTGCTGGATAATTGATACAGATCCTCCAGGTATGCTTTGGCAAGAATATTTTCTGTTCATATGTATTTTCCTAAGAGTAATTCGTCTTTTTATACATTCTTCAGGTCTACGCACTACCTGGAAGACCGAACAGGTTAGCTTTTTATGATATAATTCTGTGGCAGTTGTGGCGCAAATTGCAGACCTTTTGATATATTATTTTATGCTTCCGTCACTTTCTCTGTCGAACCCTAAGCATTGAATGCGATATCTCTCATGCTCTGTAACACATTGCAATACAGTACAATACACTCGCAAGTATACTCGTAGGACATAATAGCAACGAAAGATGTTGGAATGTTCTGAAGCTACATCGCATCGTGGTGAATGCCACCAATCACGTGAAACCACGCACAGCTGTCTCTGGTGGAAACAACAATAGTCAATTGCAAGTTTTGATTCGCTATAGATACAAGGTTTAGCAAGGCGTACAAAGGTAGGTATGAAATCATCATCCCTTGACTCCTGCACTGGAAGGGTCGACACCACCACTTATTCCTTGTCGGATGATGGCCGTTGACAGTATTCGATAGCAGTCTGCGTGAGCTCCTATCGTTTTGCCAGAATGTGGGGGTTGTCATGGGCAAATGCGACAGCGGCACTTTCCGCGTTTGGCATATCCGCCAGTCCCCGGCTGGTCACTGCTGGCGCCGGTCTTCTTCCAGAACAGAGCAGCAACTTCACCACTCAAGTTCTGAAGGATCCTCTGCCATACAGCTTCCCGCCACTGGGACAGGATGGCTCGAAGTTATTTCCTATGCCTGATTGTCATGGGTTCAAGCTGGAGGAAGCCACCATAGATCAGACACAGAAGGCTCTCAGCTCGGGCTTGCTGAGCAGCGTTCAGCTTGTGGGATGCTATCTGAATAGGATCTATCAGGTTGATAGCTATTTGAGGTACGATGTGGTCTCTACCGGTCAATTTGTTCTTCTGTATTACAACGTCTGATCGTCTCATCAGTTCGATAATGCAACTAAACCCAGACATGCTCAAGATTGCAGCCTCACTAGACTGGGAGCGCTCTCAGGGTCATATCCGTGGTCCTCTCCACGGGATCCCATTCATCGTCAAGGACAACATCGCATCCAAGGATCGCATGGAGACGACCGCCGGTAGCTATGCTTTACTTGGCTCTATTGTGCCCCGAGATGCACATGTTGTCTCGCGTCTTAAGGCTGCGGGCGCTGTGCTACTTGGAAAGGCTGCCATGAGCGAGTGGGCTGATATGCGCAGTAGCAATTATTCTGAAGGCTACTCCGCACGCGGCGGGCAGTGCAGGAGTGCTTATAACCTAACAGTTAATCCTGGGGGCAGCAGTACAGGATCGGCTGTTGCTGTTGCTGCTAATGCTGTTAGCTTTGCCTTGGGCACCGAGACGGATGGAAGTGGTAAGTCTCGCATTGTGGGGACTATATGATCTCCAGCTCTATCAAACTGACCAGTTTCTTTCAAGTGATCAACCCCGCGGAACGTAATAGCATTGTGGGTATCAAGCCAACCGTGGGCTTGACATCGCGTGCAGGCGTGATCCCCGAATCGTCCCATATGGACACCATCGGGACCTTTGGCCGCACCGTTGCCGATGCCGTGTATGCTCTCGATGCAATATACGGCCCAGACCCCCGTGATAACTATACTCTGGCCCAGATTGGTAAAACACCCCCTGGTGGTTACTCTCAGTTTCTATCGAACAAATCAGCCCTTGAGGGCGCTGTCTTCGGCCTTCCATGGAAGTCCTTCTGGGAACTCGGCGATGAAGCGCAAATTGCACAGCTCGAGGGACTGCTTAAACTCATCGAGGGCGCCGGTGCGAAGATCATCAATGGCACAGAGCTGCCGAACTACAAGACCATAGTGTCTCCAGATGGATGGAACTGGGACTACGGATCCACCCGTGGGTTCCCAAACCAATCCGAGTACACAGTAGTCAAAGTTGACTTCTACAACGATATTAAGGGTTACCTCTCGGAGCTCGAGAACACCAATATTCGCTCCCTGGAGGACCTGGTCCAGTACAACATCGACAATTTCGGCACCGAAGGCGGCTTCCCAGGAGTCCATCCCGCCTTTGGATCTGGACAAGACACCTTCCTGGATTCTCTGGCGACAAAGGGCATCATGGATGAGACGTACTACCAAGCGCTGTCATTCTGTCAGAAATCCACCCGTGAAGATGGAATCGATGCCGCACTGCAGTATAACGGAAAGAAACTAGACGGGCTACTTATCCCTCCGGACGTGGCCCAGTCGGTTCAGATCGCGGCGCAAGCTGGGTATCCGGTGATCACCGTTCCGGCGGGTGCCCACGAAGAGTCCGGAATGCCGTTTGGATTGGCGATCATGGATACGGCATGGTCGGAACCGACGCTGATCAAGTATGCCAGTGCGATCGAGGACCTGCAGATCCAGTCGGGGACGAAGTATAGGCGATCGTTGCCCACGTGGCGCGGGTACACGGAGAGGAACCTTCCAGTGATTAATGCATGAACACTGATCACTAGCGTTATTTTTGTCATTGGTACGACGGTTCTATTCTAAGCGACATTTATGCAAATATTGATATATCCTGACCTTTTCACACAATTAGGGAAACAAACGTACGGTGCTCCCACAATTTCATGCGACTTTCTAAGCCTATTTAATATATACAAGCGTACCTGTACTTACAGTCTATGATGCACAGTATGTACATAAACAAAGTGGAATGCCGTATAGACAGACGCCATTCCAAGACATGATATAAAAAAGCAAATAACTCAGCAATATAATGTATTCCTGAACAAATCGATCAAGTCTCCTTTTTGTCATCAGAAGAGGAGTTAGATGCGAGCAATTGGAACCCTTTGACCAGCCCCATGGCCGATCCCGCAGCGATTCCTCCCACCAGGACCATCTGCAGCCCGCCTATCGCACCCCGCCGCATATTTCGTGCACCTCTCCACCCGGCAACATAGCACGTCTTGACATAGCCGAACATGAACAGGGCAATGACCATCGTGGCGATGGACCAGCGCAGAGCGAGGAACGCCTCGTGCGGCCCGACAAAGAAGTACGGGAGTAGCGGGACGAAGCCGCCGACGAAGTAGCCCAACGCGATGGTCAGGGCGCAGATGAAGGCGCGGGACCCGGACGGCTCCGGGAGGGTGTGGTGGAAGTTCATGAGGAAATCGGGGAGTTTGGGGGATTCGGAGAGGTGCGTCGTGAGGTCTGCGACGACGCTGGAGGGGATGTCGTAGGGGGCGAAGATGTCGGAGATGGTGGCTGCGATAGAAGATGGGTCTGTGACGGTCTTCTCGTGGGTCTCTTTTAGGGTTGCGCGGTATGATTCTCTGAAATTCGAGTGAGTAACTTTGCTTGGCTTAACTTGAAAGTCGAGGGAAAGGTGCTTAGCTTACTCTTCACTCTTCGCGCCTAGATATCCTCCCAACCCCATGGATATAGCACCCGCGATCAGCTCCGCCAACCCACCGAAGACGACAACCTTGGTGTCGCCCAGCGCTGACAGACCCGCTGTCAGGGCGAATGGTACGGTCATGCCATCCGAGAGACCGATAATGACGTCCGATACGACCCTGGAGTCGACGGTTTTGAAGCTGCTTCTCTCGGGTTCATCGTTCTGGCTGTCTCGGGCGCCAGACGACTCCGCAAAGGGGAATTGGGCCTCCTTCTCAGGATCTGGAGAGAAGTACGTCTCCGAGAGAGGAGTGTAACGGGAAAAGAGTGCCTTTAGGGAGGCTAGGGACATGGTCTCTTCTGTTCTGTGAATGTCACCTTTCAGAGATGCTGCTGAACATGAACTCCGCAAATGGGGTATCTTGAGATTCAGCGAGGAAGAAAATATTTCTGGAAACTAGGAAGATGGGTAGAGGTATCCATGATTGTGCTCGCCGTTACATCAAGATCCGAATGCAATTGCAGCAATGGAAAGACTTGACCCGAGATGGAAGGAGGATAAGGACTCCGGCCCCGGGTCATCCGGCCCTAGGCAGCTCGAAAGAACGTGGCATGCGGGATCTCATGGTATCTCTGAACGTGAACCTATCGAGGCCGCAACGTGGGTGGGATGTGGGAGCTCCGTGAAACTTCGCGGCAGATAGATCTGGCACGTTGTCCAGATCCGCGCCTCTGATTCGCAGATGGCGCGCGATCGCGGGCAGGGGAGCTTAACGCTGGTGGGGTTGTTGCTTGTGCCTGCCTATCGAGCCCGCCGAGTTTCTAAGCCCCGGCCCGGCGTCGCTCCGGCTTTGGTTGCCAAAAACAGCACTCTTAGGGCAGCCTTACAGGCGGATTGAGCCGACGGAGATATCATTGCGTGCTTCTCCGCTACGATGTACTGCTGCTTCAACGAGCATATAGAAATGCTATCCCTTCCTAGATACTGCCATACCACTAAGCACCCCGGTCTCGTCTATCTTAGCTTCTATTTAGCTTCCTTTCTTCCCATGGACCCGGTGAAATGCCCAGGAAAAGCCCACGTGCCTCATGCCTGTGGTTGATGCGGGACAGATTCCACTCCGCCGTTAGGCTTCGACGGTAATCGCTCTAATGATAGAATGGTGGAGTGCTCTGCCTCAGGAACAGCCGGAGTCTGACCGGGATGCAGTTCAGAAAGACCGAGATACCCGATTATCCGCATATAAGCAGGCCATCTGACCGATGGTGGGATTACGGATGAAATGTCAAGCAGTCGCTGGCTTCGCGGGTAGCAAGCACAATGAAGTCTAGTCTTGCTGTGACGGCGGTTTCCGCCTTAGCCGCTGTTGGATCGGCTCTTCCCCAGAAGCACAGTGATGTCTGGGCCCAGATCAGAGGAAACGTAAGTTCTACTGAGCTTACTTTTCTTTTCAGACGGCCTGCTGACGAGGGTGACGACCTGTTCAGATCAAGCATGTTATCTATCTCATGATGGAGAACCACTCCTTCGACAACATTGCAGGCTACTGGGACTTTCATCCGGACATCGACAACCTGCTCAAGACCACTTACTGCAATGAGTACACCAACCCTAACTGGACCGTCTGGGGCGAGCCTCTCAACATCTGTGCCAGTCCCTACGAGGCTGAGGTTCCTCTGGTAGATCCGGACCATGCCTTCGCTGGAACGAGCTATGAGATCTACAGGAAATGGAACCCCACGAACGACGACGTCCCGAACATGGGTGGCTTCATTGAGCGTCAGTCGGAGAAGTACCGTCAGACGCCGGGCGAGTCGTCCTTCGTTATCAAGGCATACGACCAGAGGAAAACCGCAACCCTTGTTGAAATTGCGAAGAACTTTGCGTTCTGGGATTCCTACGTGCGTTTCGTTCTGTATAGACTACATAGCTTATGACGAGGTTATACTTACTAGGACTAGTTTGCGGAGCACCCCGGACCAACCAACCCTAACCGCCAGTTTGCAACCTCTGGCTCGACCTGCGGTATGATTGAAAATGACTACCAGGCCAGTGGATGGTTTAACAATGTAACTGGGACCACCTGTGCGACCTCCATCTTCGAGGCGCTGAGCAAGAAAAACATCACCTGGAAGAACGTGAGTCTGGATCATGCTGGATTTGAAAATTGACAGTTGCTTACACCTGTCAAGTATTATGAGACCGATATCATTGATGCCTATATGTACAAGGTATGATATAACTAAAACAACAACGTGGACTAGAACTGAGTGGTTTGATGGCAGTGGGTCCAAGACAATGCAATGGATAGACTTGTCCATGCGGATGAATTCTACCGCGATCTTGAGCAGGGCACCCTGCCGACATTCTCGTACATAAACCCTGAGTGCTGCACCATTGACTCTATGCATCCGACTAGCAACATGGCTGCTGGCGAACAGATGATCAAGCATCTCTATGATGCTGTTCGGAAATCGAAGTACTGGGACAATGTGTAAGTCTTGCGAACCCCCAAAGCCTGTGTAGAGACAGCCACTGAGGTCGTCCTTGCTCTAGCTTGATTATCATCAACTTCGATGAGCATGGTGGCTTCGCGGACCACGTTCCCCCTCCAGTCAACGTCCCCCAGCCAGAAGACAAGATCACGTTCACTGGAGTTTCCGAGGGCCACAATGTTTTTTACGACTTCACCCGTCTCGGTGTCCGGTAGGACAGATTTCCTATGAGATAATTGGCATACGAACTGCTGACAAGTACTAGCGTCCCCGCGTTCATCATCTCCCCATACATCCCAGCCAACACGCTCATCCACGACGAAGGCACCATGTACGCCGAGAACTCCGCGTACACGCACACCTCTTTCTTGCACTTTCTGCAGGAGCTCTGGGGTCTCGAGGGTCTCAACAACCGTGTCCAGTGGGCCAAAACGTTCGAGTACGTCTTCACCAACAAGAAGCGCGAGGACACGCCCATCACTCTGCCCACGCCGACGTGGTACGGCGGTAGCACTGGCCCGCAGCCCAAGCCGTTTTACAAGCTGAACCAGGATTATGATTATTACAAGAACCTTTAGATGGTGGCAGAGATAGTGGCAATCTGATTCGGAACCAGGTTAGAGGGAATGTGTTGTGATGACATTTATGTCAGATAAAAATCAGAAATGATGTAAAACAAGGCTGTTGAGTCGAGAAGATGTCCTCATTTGAAATTGCAATTGTGTAGTTCAAAAGAAAACATCTCCAATGCTCTCAGGTGCTTTAACAGACTGAATGTACATACTGTATCTTGATAGATACTGCCAAGAGTGCTGCCTAGAAGGCAAGCAGGCAGGCAAGCTAGTCCATTGATTGATATGCATGCTTTCATGCTTGTACTAGGCATCCACTAATTGCTACGGGTACTGTTTACTGAATTTTTAGGTAAACAAGAAGCATTACAATTGAGCCATACAGCAAAGCTTCTGTACCTAGAATCGATCTCCCCCTTCCCTGTCAAGTCCACCTATCACCCATGTTGACATTGTTAACCTTGCCATCACCATCACTACAGCCCACCCAGGTTCTCTCACATCCTTTTCACCATTAGTCGTCATCACAAACTACTTACAAAACAACAACAAACAATATGCCCACCCTCTCCATCTCCATCTTCCACCCCGAAGAAGGCAACCGCTGGCACTGGGCCCTCGACCTCGAGCACGAGCACACCTCACCACGCTCACACACAATGTACGAAGTCACCAGCACCACGTCCTCCTTCTCGGAGAACACCATCACCACCACCTCTTCTTCTTCTCCCGCGAACGACCACGACCTCGTCCACCATCGCAGCATCGTCCTCGCGTCCATCAACGAGGTCGATCTCCCGACGTTCCGCGACGTGGTTGCCGCCGCGAGGGTGGATAATGAGACGAGCCATTGGAACTGTCAGGATTATGTGTTGGAGATTTTGGAGGCGTTGGAGGAGGAGTGTGTGGTTGGGTTTGATGAGGATTTTGATGGGGGTGAGGAAGAGGACGGGGGAGGGGGATATTGGAGAGCGAAGAGGGAGGCGATGCGGTTTTATGGGCTGATGGTTTGAGGAGTCAGGTCAGGTAGGTATTTAGCAGATTTTTTTTCTGATTATTATTATATCAGGGCATGCCTTTCCTTTCCTTTATAAAGTCCTATCTTTCGGATTTTTTTTTTCTTGAGGTTAGGTAGTTAGAAGAGCCTAGCAGATGTTGATGCAAGAACGGGAAATACATTGCGAATTTGTGGATAGTAACACACCTAAGTATGCAACAGAGCACACGTCAGAAGAACTCGACTTGACTTAGGAATTTACGGTCGATCGTGAATTGGAGCCACATGTGAAGTGTACTACAGTTAGTAGTAAGTAAGCCCCGGGTTCTGCATGTCAAAAATCCAATCACTGTTCTCGTTCTAGTAAAGTAGGTACCTAGTCGATGGGCAGCAAAACGCTCTGGGGTTTTGGCGCAATTAGGATAATCGGGGGCGGGCCGTTGAGCTGGGCGATGATATCGATATGCAAGAAGAAAGTCTTGTTTATCAATATGATTGATGCCAAGATGCATGCTTTTCTCCAACCCTCTGCCCATATGCCTTCTTTAAAGGCGCAAAGCAGCCAACATCAAGTGGTTTTGAAGAAGATGAGAGGAATGTGGGTGGCATGCATAGTGGAATGATTATATTCTGAGTACAGAATTGATCAAATTCAGGAGTGACATAGCTTCCATGGCAATCAAGAATCAACAATTGATATTTGCCGGTTGCACGGGCATAGGTATGCTTATGGAATACCTCTTTCACCCAAAGCAAGGCAAGTTGATTATTTGTCTAGCCATTCTCACTCACACCAATCACCCAGTCAGATGGTACATCTCTATACCATGAAGCTTGATGCATCTTTCCTGCAAATATGATCATGGGAAGGTAAGGCCCATCCAGATAAATCGATTGACTCAATAACAGTCATCTACTCACAATTTCCAGGCTGTATAGATCTAGCACGGCTAGTTTACTGATCTGAGCCAGTAATAACTTTGGCAGTTGAGATCACACCCATTTGAAAGCCAGTCTCATCAAAGTTGTAGATATCTTGATCAGCCACTCCACATTGTTGAATAATGTTATGTATGTGTTGAAACCACTTGCAGATAATCTTTGGATCCTCACATTGAGCCCATTGATAATCATATTTGCAGTTATATCTTGATTGAAGCTCAGGGTGGCGGTTGATAAAGTTTCGCACCCAGCATTTGCCAACAGTGGATAAAGTAGTTGATGTTAATTTTGACTGCTCAGCTAGTAATGGATTAATAGATTTGCCATTTGCCGTACAGTAGTAGCCTGCAATGGCAGACTACATTAATCCATAGATAATATCCATTCCACAAGGGCAGTTTCTTCGGTAGGGATGAGCTTTTGATTATTTGGTGTTGAACCAGCGTGTGCAGTTCGACCTTGAAGACGGGTAGTCAAAGTTGATCTTGGGCCATCATATGCGCGAGCAGCAGCTCTAATACTAGAGAATTGACCATTTTGAAAGGCTCTAATAGCAAGAAGAATTCTGCCGTCTTTGGAGGAATTTTGATCACTTTGTGTGTAGACATCTTGATTTAAAATGGTTGAACGCGTCGCGCGTTGGGGTAGGTGGCCAGATCGCTTATAGATTACGTTAGGTATCATGTGCTACTACTATTTTTGACGTTAAGACTACCTAACTTGGAGCAGCGAGGTATTCTGAACAATAGTCAGTCGTCTGTTATACTCAAATATACCCGTTGGTAGCCAATTCTTTAGATACCTCAAGACTGAGTCCGGGGGTTGGTTATCTATGGTAGTACAGTAGATATCTACATACGATGGGGCTTCCAGGCTTGAGATGACTTCCACAGAGGCTAGAAAAGGGAGTTCATAATTTCTGGCAACCACCTACCTACCTAAATTCAGGACGCTTTCTCCTTCATATCCTTGATAGGGATCCAAGGTTAATCAGGTTTGTACTGTACATGTTGATATATGGGTGTGCACATCGTCGTGGAGATAGATGGGTAGATAGCTCTTCGGCTTTTCTAGATCAATAGATAGATAGATAGATAGATAGACAGGTAGACAGCACTATCGGAAGTACCTTATTTGCAATGTATTGTACATTTTTGTCTATGCAATTCTCTTCCATAGTTAAAAAAGCATTTTATCTATCTTCGTTCTGGCCTTATGTTAGATATGTACGTGCTGCATCCATGTAAATAATAATAATAATAGAAAAAATAAAAAGGGAGAGAGAATGCGACGGAAACCGATTCTTGCACCGTTGCCCGTCGGTAAGCATCCATAGTTGAGTAGTTGGGTATCATACATTGCTACATACATATCATGATCGGACGTTATACAGGAGCTTAGCCATGAACTGAAGGATACACATGGAAGAGGAAGCTCCGAGATGAAAGTAAGGGAAGAGGCACTGCCAAAGTAAAGGCCAAAAGCCATCAGGGACGGGGCTAGTCCTATATTCATCCATCCATCCATCATGCCGATGGAATGGAATGCTCCGAAGCGTCTGCCACGTCAGATCTGACTGACCTGTCCTTCGGGCATACGGTAGGGACAACCCGAGAAAAGAAAGTCGGATTTCTTTTCGACGTATTGATCGTTTCTTATTATGCTCCGCTCCATTCAGAAGCCTATGTTGAAAATCTGTAGCCGGATAGTTCGTCAGCTGTGATCCTCAGAAATACCACCTCATCAGAATATATATCCTGTACTCACAGTCTCCTCTTCTCTCCAGACTTTTTATCTTCCTTGTCCGAGGACCTCCTGCTCCACCATCTATTCTTATATGCCGGGAACGACGAGTGATTCCAGATGCTGACTAGGACACTGAATCATAACTCACGTCAGATATAAGCCTTCTTCTCTATCTTGAAGGAAGGAAAAGAAAAAGGCTGCAAAAATAGAAGTTATGTACTAACCTCTGACTCCGATCGACATAATCCTCGTCGTTCAACTCCTTCACGTTGACTGTCACACCATCCTTGGTGATCAGGATGTGCCTCTTCTCCATCCTCTCGCGTGTGGCACTGCTCACGCCCTGCACGATGCCATAGACGACGAAACCGATGAAGGCCATGACGCCCACGACAACGAAGAGGATGAACAGGGGGACGAGGTTGCAGAGGGACATTTCCTTCTTCTATTTTTATCCTTCTCAAAAGTTCGAGTTTTCCTTCGATGAGAGATGGACGTGTGTGGGTTTTCGAGATCTAGAATCTGGAATGCGGTGGGGAAGGGTGATCGATCGTCGATCGGGCGGGATGGTTGCGGAGATCCGATGTTCCTATGAGAGGATGATAATGTCGAGATGGATCAAACAAACAAATAATATATTTGTTTCTGACGTCGACTTATCCGTAACGAGTTTTCTGACACGTCTCTGGACGTTTGATGGCTTATGTGGCGAAACGCAAGGGACAGGATGGGAAAGAGTCCGTCCGTCCGAGTTGGTGAAGGAAGAAATAAACTTTTTAAGGATCGAAACGTCCAAGCAAAGAAAGCGAAGAGACGACAAGATGACACGAAGAGAAAAATGACCGGACAGATGTTCAATTTAACGACCGGATATGCTTGCCGGACCTGACGCTGTGCTTCCCAGAGCCCGAGTCTTCGGAAGTACAGAGTGGGGCGCCATGTTTGGTTTAGCTTAGGTCGGTGGCCCCCTTGATCACAGATGAGCCTGTGCGCTGCAAACGGCTGAAGAACTATTAGTAGAGAAAAATGGTCTGTTTCTATATTTATGATGTACCCGTAGTAGCTGTGATACTTGGCTGAAGTTCTGCGTCATGCCGTATATTTGTACAGACATGCGATGCTGGTTCTACTCATAGGTACTTAAAACGCTCGCTGATCTAGGTCCAGCGCAGCCTCGTAGGGCCGACGTCAACGGCGGTGGATCCGCAGCGGAGTTGGCGCAAATCCTAACAACGATCCTCCGTACTTAAACGGACCTGCGTAGTCCACGACCAATACGATACATCAGCAGTCCGGTCTCGTGACGCTCCGGCTGCTGCAGTCCAGTCTAGGCGCAGACACCAGAAGCCATCTGCAGCAGTTCTAGCACGCGGGTTGATCATCTGCTCCAATCGGTTTACTGCATGATATGATGTCAACGTGTGCTGCTCCGCCGCCAAGCCCTGGGGACGGTCCTTCAGCCACTGCGAGTGAACCCACAGTGAAAGCCACATCCGGCCGCGTGGCACTAAGCTTAGTAGTGCGTAGAACCATGGAAGCCGGCCCACAAAGTTGAGGCGTAAATAGAACAGCGCTGACGAGAGGTATGCCAAGAAAGGAGAAGACACAGCATGGTCGGAAGAAACAATTCAGACGACGGACATCATCGATTTCAGTTCACGTGATAACCGATAATCATAATACCTAATAATACGAGCAGCCGATGACTTATAGCCTGTCTGATGTCAGAACAGACCATGAAGGATCTACAAGTCTCAATGACTGTGCAGACATGACTGAAGCCTTCATACTGTTATAGCTCAACCACATCATAGGCGCTTCTCTTCCGGACTGCGGGCCCGTACCTGAAAAGCGCCCAGGGGACGGGGAGCAGAGCGACTGCAATGAAACCGAGTAGGCTGACGGCCCAGTCGATACCGAGTTTGTTGCACACTTTGGCAATGCTGTCAGTACAAGTGTGCATAACGAGTGGGCAAGAACGGGAAACGATTGTGCTCACTTTCAACTGTAAATAGAGGAAACGATCCCCCGAGAGCATATCGCAGAATGCCGTTCGCGGCCAGCGCAGAAGCTCCATAAAGGGGGCCGTAGACGTCGGCGAGGTAAAGAGCACAGGATGTCTGTGGAGTCAAATTGTTAGCTCTTTTGAGCACAGACTCAAGGGGGAAGAACACCAGAGAAGCACTAACGAAGATCAGCAGATTTCCGCACGCGAAGAAAACAGTAGCGATGAGACAGCATATCCAGTGGATGTCGGCTCTCGCGGTCCACGCAAACCAGAAGAGACTGGCAGTCAACATCACGCTTCCAATCATGGAGCTATAGAGGCGGTTCTCTGGGGCTATTCTACCATCTCCGCCTGCTGCGAGATTCCGTAACGATTTTCTCACATACAACAATCTGTCAATGACAATCGAAATGACCGTCGCGATCAAGCATCCCACTGCAATCCCCAGGAAAGGTAGCCCGGCCTCGCCCACGGAGAAACCATAGACGCCTTGGAAGACGATAGGGAATGCAGCGAAGAAGCAAAACAGGACAGCAAAATTGAAGGCCGTATACAAAGAGTACAATCCCACAATCGGCTCTGTCAAAAGCATGTAGATGGGCCGCGTGACGGTGACAGTCAAGAGCAATTTCACAGCAGCAAGGCCAGCGGGCCCTTTTGGAGGCGGAGGGAGACCGAGCTTCTTCGCACGCTTTACCAGGATGATCTTTGCGTACGTCTCGCTGACCCCAAGGGAGTATATCCAGATTGGACCTCCAAGGAAGAGCATCGACCACTGTGTCCACCGCCAGCCTTTGTATTGTGCGGCGTAGCCTCCAACTGCGGGACCGAGAGCAGGACCCAGGAACGGTGTCACGAGGTATACGGAGACCATCTTTGCAAGGTTGATGCGAGACCACAGATCGAGGTTTGTTCCCGCCCCTACCGCTAAAGGAGGAGATCCAAACGTCCCCGCCAGGAGTCTGCACACAAGAAGCGTTCCAAAGCTCTTTGCAAAGCCGGCCCCAATGGTGAAAACCATTGACACGGGTAGGGTGACGAGATAGACAAATCGACGTCCATACGTCTCGCTAAGAGGGGCAGCTATGATTGGGCCAAACGCAAGGCCGTACACGTATAGGGTGAGAGGCAGCAGCGCTTTGGTCGTCCCAACTTGAAAGCGTTCTGCCACCTCTGGATACCCTGGCGAGTAGACTGACGATCCAAATGCACTACAAAAGTTAGCAGGTGTAAGATGAAGGTTAGGTCCATGTACTATCTCCTAGGTTGGTATCTTGCACCTACACTGCAAACGACATTAAGGCGGGAACCGAGGCATTGTAGATTTTCTTCCAGATCCCCCAATTAATCGCATTATCTGGATCGTCTGGCCCGTTGAAACCACACACCACGCTGCTCTCCGACAAAATGGCCTCTCCGTTCACGAATTTCTCGAGGTTCGTAGTAGTGGTCGGAGAGGATGTATTTTCATCTGGTTTGTAGGTCATAGCTTCATTTGTAGTGTCAGACGACGTCTGTCCCTTGCAGTTATCCTTTGTCTCCATGGCGCTTGCTATTTTTTCGTCCAGTTGAATCTCACTGAATGATGACCTCAGAGGAGAGGTGATTGCAAGCGCAATTGCGTGAGAGGTGGACTTGGGCACTTGTGCGAGGGCGTTGCAGGGGAAACTCTTGACGTGTGTAACGATGTAACGATATTATGTTTCAGCCACCTAGGCAGGTAGAAATTGAATACAAGGATAGAATCACTTTGAAAATAGGAGAGAAGTGATAAATACCTAAAATTGCCATTGGATTTGTCGAACATCCCCAGCCGTTTTTATGACACGAAATGGCTCTAGCCATGGCAAACGATATATTGACCAATCCTTCTCATCCTTGGCCTTAAAAAGCTTCTTTTCGGAAAGGAAGGGCCTATCTACCTGGTATGTAGGTAATTTAAGACGGGAAGGATCAGTAATCATGGCTGTTGTGCATCCGCAACTGGGACGGGAGAAGAAGAAACTTGAAGCATGACAAGCATGCACAGAGGGACCAAACAGACTTTGATTGTCAGTTTAGAAGGATAGTAATCAGCTGGAATTGGATGATAAAATGGCTCCTCATGTTTCTTGTATGTCATATCGATAGCAACACAGGAAAACAACTGGAAGGCCTTCCTAGAGTAAAAATCATGGTGATATCTGATGTGGTGTTGCTGGAGTGGCTAGACATCTTGTCCCACCATGTAGATAATGGCTCAGTGGCCTGATGGTATGGATGGATGGTGCATTCCGCTTGCCATGTACAGTACCTAGGCCTACTAGACAGTGCCTCTCCAGTGAGTGGTGTAGCACAACCTGATCAGATCCTGAGCATGTGGTGCGGTGGAATTCGTCAGCTGCAAGTCAGTAGACGGAAATGGGATAGGTGGTCATCCTTGTACAGAAGTGTAGAAGAGCTCCGTCCATATGTACTCCACAGATGCCACTTGCTATGTGAGGTCGCAGAGCGGGATAACCAAGCAGCGAACCGAGGCGCAAGCAAACCTACCAGCCCTGGCCGAAATCTCGACAGATATGATCACCACGCGCTAGGCTCTTTCTCATATATAAGACTCACCGGGTCATCCCAATAGCCAGGACACCTAAGCATATACACATATCTGCCGCTTGTTCTCAACAATGTGCCGAACCACGCAGCGCTTTTCTCCACGGACGCATGCGGTAAGATCCACCACTGCCCAGAACGAACATCAACTTAGTAACATTCCCCAGGGTTGCGCAAAACTCAATGCGGCAGGGGAAGCTCGATCTCTGCACGAGTCGCGTCATGATTACTAAATTTCTCGCTGGCCAAGTCGCTTCTCCAGCGTCCGTATCTCTGTCGTTCCTGACCACCTTGCATTCAATTCAAAGGTCCCTGGTTGAGATACAAAACGACATCCGCCCGGAGTCCTTCGACACATATTTGGACGGCCTGTATGCGATGCAGGTTTCTGTCGGTCCAGTCTTCGCTCTGTGAAATCTGTGACAGCTAGAATTTTAGATTCGCGCAACAAGATGGTCTTCATACCAATCTTTCCCATCTGCTTCCAGTGTGGCACTGACCAGAACCCCTGTCGCTGTAAGGTGGTCGGGCCGACACTAGGTATGTCTGTTTTAGCTTTTCTTCAGCGCATTGGATATAAATCCATTTGTCCACCCATTGGCTTTCCGGTTATGATATATATATGAATTCGATGCTAACCACTTTCCAGGTTTTATTGTAACCATTTGCGCCGCAGTATGAGACTGTCTGCATTTGTGCTCGTGGGATCCTCTGCTGACGACGTTTCTCCATGATATAGGTCATATGCTGGCCACTGTCCCTCTTCTGCGGTTGTTGGGCAACCAAAACCGGAAATGCGTAAGTCTCACCCCTCGAGTTCGTTGAAAGTGCTTTGCGTTGGCCGTCGAAACTGCCCGTTTCCTTACGACAAACCTTCTGTGATACCCTCTCGATAGAAGTATTTGCTGATCAGCTTTGTGCCGTTGTCTGCTTTCCATGCAGAATGCTTGGATACCCTGTGGAACTCAATGGGAAGGTTAGCAGTTTCATTCCGATTTAAGGGGCACAGGGAATGCAGAGCTATCTGAAGAGTGTGACTACCTACTTTGTTTTTATGCTGTATGTGAACCGCAAACTCGAGTTCCCAGAGTCCGAGAGTGTGGAGGAGAAAGGAAGGGGGGGGGGGGGGTGTTCCTGGTATCACAATAACATTTAGGGCTATTCGATAGAGAATCCATTTGAACGGAGTATTGTGTGAGATACTGTTCATTCACTACCAGCAAACCCCAACCACCTACAATTCATTGTCCATGGCCTTCCTCTTCTTTTATAAGTTCTTCCGCTAGCGATTCTTCTATTTCTCTCCCACACTCGCACACAAATCTTGTCTATCCACTCTCCATATCGACAGACGACTCCATCTCCTGAATGTCTGGTTCTCCTGACAAGGTTACTACATATTGAAAACCAGGAACGGGTCCTTGGTAGCAGAGCAAAGGCAATACTACTCTCTACTATCAACCTCTCTCACAGGCTAGGATACGATCATCTCTTTAGCGGCTGCACCAGGACTTTCTGACTTTCTGAGTACTTTGGCAGAGATACTTAGCCTTCAGGGAATCTTTCCACAATCGTATCTCCTTTTCATTCAGCGGGTCGTCTGTTATTTCATGATTCAGTGATCTCCTCTCCTGACCCTTCTATTTTCTGAGTCACGAGGCTCAGCGTCGACTTTGTAAGATCACGCGTCAGGAAGGTGTTACCAGCTTGTTCTCCCCCTCTCAGCAGAACATAACACACGACTCCTCTTTTATGCTCTCTACTCCTCTCTTTTCCAAGACCATCGTCACGGTTAGGATCTATCTATCGATTCTGGGACCACAGGAGTAATAGTCGAGTTCAGGTGTGACATCCCAGGAATGAGCTATCTATCTCGCAGCAGCTGCAGCGGACCACAAAGCAACACATCTGTTCTCCTATTCTCTTCCCTAAGATTATTACTCCTTAAAAGCACTGCTATCATCTATCTACCGAGATTTTGAACTGCAAGAACCGACAACACTCGATTTTGCGAGATCATATCACTGCATAGGGAGGGAGATCGCCCGCCAATATAACATAACGCACGATTCCTCTTGGATTAGGGTTACAAGTACGGTTTGTTTATGTACTGACGGAGTCACACGGCACCATACGCAATTCCTGCAAGATACGGCCGCTTATTCTTCAATCCTGTCGGATTCTCCTGTCAGGGGGTCTTTGTCTCCTGCTATCACAACACAACATACGATTCCTTTCCGCTTATCCTCTCCTTCTCTCCGACTCCTTACGGTTTACAACTACGACCTATTGTTAAAATACCCGAATTACAAGGATCACTGCCAATTCCCCGCGAAATAGCCGCATCCGTTGAAGCAAACTTGTCGGAATCTTCTGTCAGGATCTCTAAACCAGAAGACGGCACAGCATAAGACTCTTTTCCGATTTCCTATCCTCTTCAACATCCTTACCGTTCGACTAGAATTGAAAGGACTATAGTCGGTTTTTATGAGAATAGGAAGGAGCTGGCTCTCTCTCTCTCTCTCTCTCTCTCTCTCTCTCTCTAC
>NW_027192527.1:4289938-4325783 GCF_041956765.1 Thermoascus crustaceus | reverse complement strand
TTGTAGAATAGAAGGAGCTGTCTCTCTCTCTCTCTCTCTCTCTCTCTCTCTCTGCAGAACAACTCTTTGCACTTCCTCTCATCCCTCAACACCCTTACAGATACAGTCTAGCGGTCGACTCAGTGAACGATAAGGATCGCAGTTGGTTTTTGCAGGCCATTCTGCCAGAGTCCCTGTGACATAACGCACAAGTCTCCATCTTCTATCCCCCTCTCCAAGACCCTTACGGATACATTTTGTCGAATGACTTCCTGAATCGCGGCAAAGCCAGAGGAAGAAAGGCCAACTTTCCATCTTACGGTAGTCTTCTGAATTTCCTGTTATCAAATTCCCTTAGAATCTGGGTGAGGAGTACTATCTACCTATTTCTGGCAGCATCCACACATACGGTTTTCTCCGGATCATATCTTCCAAATGAGCCCCGATGAAGAGATCCGCCTTCCAACCACGACGGCAATGACAATGACAACGACAACAGCAACAACGGGAACAGCAGCAACAACAACCCCCGCGATGGAACACCCCGCTACAGCGATCTCAATCTTCTCCCAGCTGAAGCGGGTTGCCGAGTCCGGGTGCAAGATCAATCCGGAGCTCTACTACACCCACGCGGGGTACCCCGAGCACGCGCTCCAGTTCAGTCGGAGCCAATATACGTACCTCACTGGAGGGCACACAAGGCCAGATGTCATCTGGCAGTCGGCCCTGGACAACTACTTCAAGCACCTGCCGCGTCTCTTCCGCCGCCAGGGGCCGGCTGCTGAAGATGATAGTCCCCTCCCGTCGAGGTACGTGACGGCAGGGTTCCCGTGGGACCTGATCAAGGCTGGAGGTTGTCCTCCATCCCCGTCGCCGTCGTCGTCGCTGCCGCTGCCGTCAGCACCGCAGCCTGCGAACGTCCTCCCTCAAGCGGCCAGCAGTGCCAACAACGGGGCCATGTCCCAGACCCAGAGTCCCGGGAGAATTTGCCCGGCATATCCCAACATCTTCGACTACGAGTTGGGACTCGTGCCAATGCCTCCGGCGCCTGTTACCCCCGGCGTCCCTGGGCCTGCTGCCGTCCCTGCTACCCCTGCTACCCCGCGGCCACGTGCTCGTCACTCGCACATGCTGCCCCTGATTCAGGCAGGCGTGTTGGCCGCAGCAAACAATCGCACTCCGATCCGACGTCGGGTCCATGTGGCCAACGTGCACCACGTTGGCCATGGGGCACAGGGGCCAAGGGCCCGTTGAGGGAGAGAGGAGCTGGAGACGGATGGTGAGAGTTCGGAGAATGTGGAGGGGTCACGGTTAGCTTTAATTCAGGGGGGTAGGTATAGATTGGAGTTAGTGGGTTGGTATCCGGGGCCTAGGGTATGAAAATGCAATAAGAGTCACGGTTAATCTCAATTTGATTCAATAACTGGCACTCGTAACATGGTAGCTAGAGACAGGTAGTATAGAAAGAGAAACAGTAACATGTCGTAGACAGCGTAAAGCATCAGGATAGAGCAAGAGAGAGGAGGCAATACAGTCCCAGAGACATATGCAGTGGGGTGGCTGTGGTATAATGAGGAGAGTGGTATGAGACGAGAAGCCAAAGACATCATCACGTAAGAAACAAGAACAAGGAAAGTGATTGAGACGTGACATGTCATGATAGATGAAAAGCTCAGTGTGGAACAAAATGAAACAAAGCCAAACCAAAATAAAACAAACACAACACAAAACAAGAGAGGTATGAGATAAGATGCAAAACTCAAATCAAGCACACGAACAAGCGAACAATAGCAAAGCAATCAATCAATCAATCATGAGTATAGAGAGAGTGGTATCCGAGTGGTGTTCAGTCTTCCAATCTCCATTCCACCCTGTCAGTTAACCATCCATTGTCCCCGTGTACCCAATTTCATCTGGCTGACTGACTGACTGACGGTCTGACATGACATCACGTGGCAAGTAAGAATAGAGAGGTTCACTTGGCCTCCTTACTCTCCTTGACCTGGTTGAATCTCCCCCTGATTGTGTTTGCCCTCATGATCTTGGTGAAGAAGGCTTTCACCTTCTTCTTGTCCTTGCCATCTGCGTCCGTCTCCGTCTCCTCTTTCTTTTCCTTCTTCTCCTTGTCCTTGTCCTTGTCCTTCTTGTCCTTCTTCCTCGTAAATGAACGGGTGAGACCGCCGTTCTTCGGCTCAGAGACTTCGGTGGTCTTGGCGGAGGCCACGCCGGTCGTCACGGTCGGCTCGGAAGGAGGTGGCTGCGGGGCGGAGACGGGAGAGCTATCCTTGGCGAGGGGCTGTTGGTCAGGCTGTTCAGTCGGGCGGGGGGCAGTCTCCGCTGCTATGGCAGAGGCCGTGGGGGCGGGCTGGCCGAGGTAGTCGTCTGTCGGCTTGACCGTGTCCAGGAACTCGTCATCCACTTCGATCTTTTCCTCGACGGCTTCTTCATTGGCTGCGGCTTCTGGTTCCGCGTGTGCTTCTTCCAGGGACTTCTTGACGACGTCGGGGACTTGGGCTGCAGGTGCTTCGGCTTTTCCGTTTGCTTCCTTCTGCTTCTCCTTGCCCTTGTCCTTGTCTTCCTCCAGTGGAACCTCTGCAGCCAGCTCGGTGGTGCTCGAGTTTGGCGCGGCGGACTGGATGGTCGGACCGGGGTCGGTGGTGTCGGTAGCCGGAGGATTCATCGGGAGACTGGACTCGGGGATGGTGGTTGAAGACACTGGAGGAACATTGAGAGCACCGCTCGCGTCTGCCTTAACCTCAGCAGGGGTTAAGCCAGAGACTACGGGAACACTTGCGTCTCTCTCGTAGCCGGCCTGGTCTGTCGAAACGGTGGATTCAATGGTGTTGCTCGTGAATGTGCTAGGGTCAGGAACCTTCTCTCCGGGCTGTAAGTGTATGGGGTTGCCGATGCCGTTTGTTGCCGGGAGGGGATTGACAGAGAACTGTTCAGGCTCGTTTGCGGAAGTCTCAGGGGCAGGCGTCTCAGGGAAGATTCCGGGCACGCCCTCTGCCTTGTTTTCGAGAGGGACGTCTTTAGCAAGTTCGGCAGTTGTCGATTCGGGGGCAGCAGAAGAGATAGTTGCCGTGTCAAGGGCTTCCTGTTTCTGTACCGATTCCTTGGGGACTTGTGCGGCGAGTCCAGCGGTTGTTGAGTCGGGGGAAACGCCGGCCATGACTTCCTCCGGTGCGTTTCCTTCGGGCAAAGTGGCGGCACCGTCCTCTTCTGTTGGTTCTGCGGGCTTGTTGACGTCTACCGGGAGAATGTGGAATTCCTTGGAACCTTCGTCTTCTTCGTTGGCACCGTCTTCTTCCGCCGGTGCAGCAGGCTTCTTCCCGTCTTCTGTCAACGTCGCAGCACCGCCTTCTTCAGTGGATGGTTCAGGCTTCTTGATTTCCTCGGGGAGAAGGACGTTGTTGGTATTGTTCCAACCGTCTTCCTCTTCGCGGGCGGTTTTGTCTGTTATCCAAGAGCCATCCACAACGAACTAGTTACAAAGAAGTCAGCGAAAGGACACGGGAAGAGGAAAACGAGCAATTCAGACACGGAGGATATTCGGACGGCATGGGAGGAGGCAGCGCGCAGGGGACAGAGGAGCCCCTGTGTTCGGGGGCGGGAGAGGACGGCGAGGCGGGATGACGTCAGGCAGAGAGCTTCCGGGAGCGCTTCAGCCCCCGAGGGCGGAACTGGGCTCTCCGCCGGCGCGCTCTGCTGACGCCCATCATCACTGCAGGATTATCCGTCCATTGCTGCGCCCCCTTTTCCCAGGTGTCCAGGTGTAAGATGGAGGGGCAAAATGTTGCTGCCTCAGGCGAGGAATGTTGTCCGTTGGACCGTTGGACAGACCCAGGCTGTCACAGCCGGGAGAGACTGCTTCGGGCCTGGAGATGCCGGAAACAGAGGGGTCTCGCTGGAGCTTACCTTGTAGTGCACCTTTCCATCCGCCTCGGGGAGGTCGACTTCCTTCTCAAAGATGTCACCTATTTTTTCCAGTTTCACGGTCTTTCCCCAGTCGTCGAAGGTGCCGGTGACGAACACCTCGTCAGCCGCGTGGGCCCTGTAAAGACAAGTTAAGTCAGCCAGGAACGTCAAAACATCCTTAAGGCGGTCCAATTCGGTCGCCTTGCTGATGTTGGACCACCAGAATATTCAAGGGACTGGCCCAGAAACGGGAGCTGAGGAGCCCTGAGAGGTCTCTTGACAGCTTGGTGGCTCGGATGACGCTGGATCTCCACATACCATCGAAAGACGTAGCTCCCCATCTTTGCGGTGTAGAAGCTCTGATGTTTTTCTTCGAGCAAGTAGACGACCGTCCGGTCAAGGACTATATCTATCTACCACCACCCTAGGCCTCCGCGCTCCTCGCAGTTCAAGGCTGGGAGTGGACGCTGAGTTGGTTCCTCCTTAGCTTTGGGTGGCTAGCATCCGCGGGGCAGACAGGCGGTGACGCCGCGACGGGGCTGGTGCTGATCCTCGTCGCGCACACAAACTGATCTCTGGTGCAATCGTTGGCGACACCCAAAACTGGTAAAGATGACAGCGAGAGGCCGGTATAACCGCTGGAGATGGGTAAATAACGGGTCCTCGAGAGGCGAGACGAAGCAACGAGAGCCCTTGCATGTGCTTGGGCAAATCAAGCCAACTCACAGGCTGCGAATCGCCGCTGGATACGTACCTGCCTACGTCCAGCCCTCCAACCACATGCTGGGCTGATGTGAGGTGTGTTTCCTTAGTCTCCAAGACAACTTGTCCGGGCGCTTTGGGCGTCAAGTGACCCGTTCCAGGACGCACGGTTTCAGCACACTTTTTTTCGATAATATCTGGCAGCTTTCGGGCTCTCTATGCAATCTGCCTTGGCGCCGTAGGGCTACAGTTTCTCCTGACTTTTTTTTGCTTTTTCCTCCTCTATTTCTGTCCATGGTATAGGCACTGTAGAAGGGATCGATTAGTCAAGACAACGGGCCTACAGTGGGATCTTATCGCACGGGTCCACCGTGGGAGCTGCGATATCTCTAGCCTCCGTAGGCTCTTCTTCAAGCACGGCGATGGCGCACCCGAACCCCTCATTTGGCCATAAAAAGCGTACAATTGTGATGCCTGCCGCAGGACCGATTCCGTGTTCTGTTTGATCGTCGGCAGGGTGATGCGCTTGGCCGTCCAGCCCCACGTATGACATCGGGATCATGACAGCTTCGTCGCCAGTCGCCTCGTTTATCTGCCGCACGCTTTTCTTCCAGTAATAACACCAACGTTATCTCATGGGACCCTTGAAGCGTCGGGAGAATCGATGGTGTAATTGGAGCCACCGGGCAGAGGTCTAGCTCGTTGGATCTGCCTGAGGGCTCCACGAAGCAGGGCTGAAAACGGACGTCGGAGCCTGGCGACGAGGAGGGTCCTTGTCAGAGTGGCTTGACTGGAGGGACGTTGCAGTCCCAGAAGTCTTTCAGCCATCACCATGACCAGCCAACCTGGTCTAGCCGGGTTCCCCACGGGACGTGATGCCCATCGCATCCATGGACTGCTGGCCAGAGTTTCCGGAATGGGAGACGTCCACACAGCATGTCTTCATCGCCTCGAAGGTCTTTGCTCTGGCACGTTGTCGCCCAAAGGGTTGGCGGACGGGCGGTTGAACAGAGCGTGTCTGGGCGCTGACCTTCTAGAAGACACCTGGAAACATCGCTCTGGGTTATCGAAGCTTCCACGCGTCAGGAGGAATCCCATAGCGCAGAACCCCGCGTCTCACATCGACCTGGCAGACGGTGATGAAATGCCTCTCTGCCTGCTAGCACAGGCGCCATGCAAGGGTCTCACGAGGGGACTCGGTTGCGGAGGGATGCGGCCGGTCACGGTGGCTGATGGATGTACATATTGTAGATACCTCGCACCCAGGTGCTGTACACGATGAAAAGCAAAGACAGTCGATAGAGGTAGATAGAGTAGCCGTCCGAGTGCGACACCGAAGCTGTAGATATCCATGCTGCACGTCGCCTGGTCGCCTGGCGATGGCCAGCACGCAGGCTCCAACTCCCAGGCCAGATCAGGTACCGCTACCGCGCTGCATCGCCGCCCAGCTTGCCCGTCACATCTCCTCTGCTTCTCCCCACCATCCCCCCCTCTCGACACCCAGCATCCTCTCTCCAGGATCTCCGGATCAGTCTCCTTGCTCTCTGCAGTGCGTCCCATCGTTCTCCTCCCGGTGCTGCTCTCTGTCCCTCCGTCTATGCCGGATCTCCTGCAAGCTGACTCGTCCAACGAAGCTTCGGCTTCCCAGACTTCATCCTTGATCGGCAGCACGTTATACATTCCTTCCAGAACCATCCCCCTCCACTCCGGCGTCCCCGTTGACCGTTGACCGTTGACCTGCCCACCGATAGCTTCCTAGCTTTCACCCCGACCAGGGTATCGGCCTGGTCTTTGAACAAGGCCCAGCGGTAACCACCCCCGTGCGCCCCGCGATCGACGAACCGACGTCTAAGACCGACCTCCAGACCTTCCTCGCACCTTAACCAGACCCAGATACCTTGGGACACTGTGTCGTGTGCTCCAATTAGACCACCGCGCCCAAATACCCACTCCCGCTGATCCAGAACTTCCTCCCCCCCCCCCCCCCCCCCCCCTCCCGTGCTCATCAGCTCTGCTTTGCTCAACTTCAACCCCGTCCAATGTCGCTCAGTTCACTCCCTCCTGACTACCAACACGAACTCGACGCCCTCAACCGCGAGGTTTTAAAGCACCAGCCGGACGACGTCCTCCAATTCTGTGCAAACTTCTTCAACCGGCGGCTGGAGCTGCAACGCGCTGAACTCATACGTCAGTGCGGCCGGAGCGGTGGCCTCTCCGGCCCCTACGGCGGTAATAATATGGCTGCGAGCTCCTTCCCAGGAACAAACCCCTTTGGCGGCTCCAGTGGTGGCTCGGTCTTCGAGAGGATAGCAGAGGAGGATGAATATGACGTGACATCACCGACGAACTCCAACTTCCGCACTATGAACGCGGGTGAGGGTGGTCCGGCGTCTGAGCACCTCTTCTCTCCACGTGGTGGATTTGGCGGAGGCTCAGACGAATATCATTTTGGAAATAACCCCTTTGGGGGCGGAGTAAACGAGGGTGAGGACGATCCTACAGCTCCCCCATACTCGTTCCGTCCAACTGGCGGAGCCTCAGATGAAGGATTCCCAAACAACTACGCGCTGGGCCGCCGTACGTCGGTCTCTGCCGAATCACTCAATCCCACATCCTCTGGTACGGACAGCTGGACGCCGCCTTTCCATCCTAAAACGGACGAACAGCTAGCGCGGCTCAAGACCGCTGTGAGCGGGAACTTCCTGTTTTCCCACCTGGACGATGAGCAATCGAAGACAGTCCTGAATGCTCTTGTCGAGAAGCCTATACCAGCGAAAGACATCAAGGTCATCACGCAGGGAGACGCGGGCGATTTCTTCTACATTGTCGAAGAGGGTCACTTTGACGTCTACATCCACCCGTCAGGGACGGTGCAGCCGGGCCCCGATGGTCTGGGCAACAAAGTCAACTCCATAGGACCCGGCGGCTCCTTTGGTGAGCTCGCTCTTATGTACAATGCCCCTAGAGCTGCGACAGTTGTGTCAGCGGACCCGAAGTCCACCCTTTGGGCACTCGACCGCATCACATTCCGCCGGATTCTTATGGATTCAGCGTTCCAACGGCGTCGCATGTATGAAGCTTTCCTCGAAGAAGTCCCGTTGCTTTCGTCCCTTAAGCCCTACGAGCGTTCCAAAATCGCAGATGCTCTTGATACGATCAAATACCCCGCAGGTGCCACCATCATCGCAGAAGGTGATCCGGGTGATGCTTTCTACCTTCTCGAATCAGGTGTAGCGGAGGCTTTCAAGGGTGACGCGGAAGGCCCGGTTAAGTCCTACAAGAGAGGTGACTACTTTGGAGAGCTCGCTCTGCTGGACGACAAGCCCCGTGCAGCCAGTGTCATCTCCAAGACTGAAGTGAAAGTTGCGAGACTTGGGAGGGATGGGTTCAAGAGATTGTTGGGCCCCGTTGAGGACATCATGAGGAGAACGGAGTACGTTGATCATATGAGGAGGCCCGCGACCTCTTAATGGGGAGTTGAGGTCACGGTAAAGCGGTTTATGGACTGCTGCTGGCGAGCATGGTTATCCCAAATGGACATATTGCCTGGTCTCGGTGGTTCTAAAATAACAGGGTTCAGCTGCTTTTATGGTTTTCAGCCTTTGTGCAGGGAAACAAGTGCTCATCGGAGGCAAAACTCGTGTGTGTGTACGGGCCGTAATATCAATTGACGGGGGTGTCTGGAGCACTCCAATCTGGGATCTGATCATTATATCTCTACGGATCATCCTCTTGTCCTGTTTTTTCCCTTTCACCATCACCACAGATACAAGTATGTATTTCTTTAGTATCTTTTATTTATTTAGTATCCATCCGCTCTTCATCTCATAATGCTGTCTCTCCCTCTTGGCGGTTTTCCAACCTGGTCCCGGCTTCTTCTGGTCTGGTCTGATCTGATCTCGTCTCGTCCCGTCCTGGCGTGCTTTTCTTTTTCTTCTCCCTCAAACGCAAATTGAACTCGCTCTCTAGTAATTCCCACGCTAGCTTCTCTCTCCTACCTACCTACCCTGAGGTCTATCGATCTATCTATCCACATTCGACTGTACTTACTGACTCTCTGTCGTCCGTCGACTCGGCTCCTTTTTTCCTTTTATCTTATCCACCTTGCCCTCCATATATTATTATTCTTTCTGTAATGGATATTCTGACCGCCCCATATTATCATTATTATTTACATCCTTCTTTAGTGGACTTTTCTTGTTTCATCCCATCCAATGGCTACCTAGGTACCTACTTTTTTATCTATCTGCGTACCTACCCTACCTATCTACTTTGTCTGTCTGTCCAGGTATAAATTCTTGTCTATCTATCTAAATTACTCGAGAATATTGAATATGATTATCCTTATGGAACGATCTTGATCTTGATCCGATCCGATTGATCGATGAAGTGTGATGGCTGACTGCTGTTGAGCTTCATCTATTGATCTATTGATGGGAGTTGGATTATCGGTATTATATGCACCTGTTTCGGATGGAATCTGGTCTGATCTGATTCCGGCTGTCCAGATCACAGACCTGGTCGGATGGAGAACAGAGAGAACTTTCGTGGATGCTTTTGCTTGCGCATGGTGTCGAGAATGAGGTGGTGTTGTGTTGCCTGACCGCATGTGGGTGGCATCACTCACCGGGAGGTTCATCCGAGACCAAACTCGATAGGTTCGTAGATGATCCTAGGAGCTAGCAACCATATGAACCGACACGTAGATTCCAATACTCGGGGGCTTGGTTGCGGAAAGAGGGAAAGCCAAGCCATCGAAGTTCTAGTTCTACGGGCTCGGCTTATATATGTGGTAGCAAGCCCCCCCTCCCCCGATTCGCTACGTAGCCTGCCCATTCTCATCCCATATCGTAAATAATGCCCCTCCTGAGAACTTCACCGCCCAACAACCAAATCACTCCGCACCACCCACTTCTCCCCGCTCCGCACCTCCTTGCCCTCGTGCAGCAGACACCGCTCCCCGTGCCGGTGCAGCAGCGCCATGCCCACCTCGGGAGCGACGGAGATCGGCTGCGGACTGCGGTCCGTGGCCGTCGGGTCCGGGTAGAAGACCGTCTCGCCCCCGTCGCAGGTGGTGAGGTAGATGAGGAGGGTCCAGGTGGTGCGGGCGGAGATGGGCTTTTGGGTTTCGGGTTCGTGTTGGTTGGATTTGGGGCTGGGAGGGGTGAAGAAGAGGGCGTTGGAGTCGTCGTCTGTTTTAGTTATGGGAGATCGTTAGCTAGGAAGTGTGGTTGTTGTCTTTGATGGTGAGTGCTATGATAGTGGGATGGGGTGGGATGAGATGGATGGGCTTGGCAAGGAATGGGCAAGGGAGGGGAAGGGAAAGATGGGCCCATTGATCCGTGCATTAGACCGGATCTGCGGATTGATGCGATATCCATTACGTTGCAAGGTAGCAGAAGGCGATGGAATCAATGTTCTTTTGAGAAGGGAGGATCGTCGGTCGAGTAAGAAACCCGATACCGGACGACGGGCAGCGGGGCAATTGGGGCGGTATGGTCGGGAAAATGACATACATAGCGGGGAAGAGGCAGGGTCCTAGGGGGTGCATGCAACGCATCTATCATCAAGGTTATTATTTTATACTTACAGTGCTGTGCGAAGAACTGTCCCGGCGTGTACCGGTATATTCGTATATTTGGGTTCAATCCCAGGGGCTCTCCACCCCACATCTTCCGCATCTCTGCCTTGCTACCATCACTCTCCAAAAGACTGCCTTCCACGAGCTCCTTCAGCGCCGTCGAACCCCAGAGCATCTCCGCGAACTTGGCATCGTCGATCTGGAACCGGTCATTGACCCGCACGGCTTCGCCCTTTTTAGGCTTTCCCGGTGTCGTGACTAGCGGGAGGGAGGACAGGAAGGAGACGTAGTTCCTGCAGAGGGTCGAGGTGAAGAAGTTGCGGATGATGTAGATCTGGTCCTCGAGGAGGGAATCCAGGATTAGGTCCGAGGCGGGGACGAGGGGACGGAGGGGCGGCCAGTTGGGGGGCGGTTGTGCTGCTTCTTTCTTTGCAGGAGGCTGAGAGCCCGAGCTTTTTGTGGGTTTGGCTGCAGGTTCTTTCTTTTTCGATTTTGGTGGCATGTTTAGATATCTAGGTACCTCTGGAGCACTCGGTAGTAGAGCAAGTGTCCCGAAGGAGACGAGAGATGGATACCTTAGGTAGGAAGCTGTGTGGCTTCTTCCCTAGTTATGGCCGTCTAATAGCTTTCCAAAGAAACTCTGGAGATATTTCAATGCTTTTTTCCAGCAGATATGTGTGATATATCGCAAGAATGTTATCTGTGTTTGTATTGCGTATAGATAGATGAACTTTCTATGTCCTCGGATCAGCAGCGCGAAGCTAGGAAACTTTCCAATTCTGGTCGACTCCGGGGAAACGGCAGAACATGAAACCTGAACCACGGGATGATTCCCTTCCCAATTGGTTCGAGAAATTTCTCGGGATGGTAGGCCGATCGTCAGATTGTCTACGTGGACCTCTGAACTGCCCGCACGCCCCTACAGAGCATGTAGCGTATGTAGCTTGGAGAGCGGCGGAAACAAGAGCCAGATAACAGACGATAACGGCGAACGTGGATGCAACCAAAGGGCAGGGCCCTCAGACGAATCTTCCGCAAGGTTTGCCAGTGGATCGCAGCATGGAGGCTGGAGCGGCCAGTGGTAGAGCGGGGCAGGCTAGAAGAAAAAACCCGGCAGAAACAGAGAGGGGAACGGCTGGAGGGGGAACGAGGGGTTGGATGGCCAGACGATCTCTTCTCCCAGGCAGTACAGCAGCCTGGTAAGAACGTGAAATGCTGTGTAGATGTAGAAACCCTCGTGCAGGCCATGCACTGAAGTAGACGCTGTGAAGAGCAGAGACGGTTTTGTGATGTCCGGGGTGCAGATGCAGCCTGAGGCAGGCGACGGTCCAGGCACGCGCCGCCAAGGGCCAGCGCGGGATACGGCGGGCGGCAGACACCAGACACGCCTTTTCAAAATCATCCCGGCATGTCACTTGCTCCTCACATGGCTGCACCTCACCGCCCTGCTTCGTCGTCCTTCCAGCTCTCGGTCCCTGGCAGCAGCGTGTCATGTCGTCGTCGCAGACCATGACGGCGCCAGCAGTGGGCCATCGTCCTCCGGACCCTGGTCCGGACATGTCTCTCTACGATTACGGCGCTGCTCAGCCGCAAGACGACATCGCATCTCCCCGCAACGACTCCGCAATGCGCGCGGAGGATTCTGCCCAAGGGCAGATTGACGACTCCCAGAAAGACCTGCCTGCATTTCCAGGTATGTTCCGGATAGGAACTGTGCTGGAGCAGTCTGCTGATAGTCTTGCGCCAGACAACGGCCCGAAACAAAGTGACCTGGACAAGCAGTCCGCCGCGAGTTCTCTTCTCGCCCAACTTCTCGGGAATCAACCTCCACCCCCTACAGCGCAGGAACATTCACCCAAGCAGGAGTCGCAGGAAGATACCCCAGGCGAGCAGAATGTGGAACACACGCAGCCGTCGCCGAATGAACCTGAGAAACCCGCGCCTGCAGAAGTGACAGCAACGCAAGACGGGACATCCTTGGCATCAGAATCCCATGGGCTTCCAGAGATAAAGAAGGATCAAGAAGTGCATGACGAGCACGCGGCTGTTGGTCAGGATACAGGAGGAGACGCGTCGTCACAGATACCCAACCTCGATGCAGGTGTTCTTGACCGTCTTGTCTCCAAGTCACAAGGACAGACGGATTCGTTCGCGTTTTTCGACCCTACAGCCGCTCCGAAGAATGCCTTAGATGCGCTACAACAGAATGACATGCTCACGTCGCTTTACACGGCGTCTCAAAGCCTTGACATGTCTGGTCTTTCAGACATCCCCGGATACTCGCAAGGTAACTCATATCCCGATGCCCCGAGCTCGATTGCCGGCTCGGAGCCCCGGATACAAGCGTTCGCGAAGCTCGAATTTGACGACGGTCACTTCTACGTCAACACGTACTCGTTCATCCTTGGCCGCGATGTCCGGGCGGCTCGCGCTGCCCTTCAACGGGAAATGCAGGCGCGGCAGGCCATGGGCAGGAGGACGAAAAGTTCGAGTGGTGGCAACACGTCGCATACTCCAAACCGGGTGAAGCGAGAAGGAAGCGCGATAATAGGAAGCGTTGTGAGTGATCGAGGCGGTATCATGGGTTTCGACCCGGATGTCCCTTCGCACTTGCCTCCGCAACTGAGCAGAAAGTCATCCAATTCATCGTATTCCGGTCCGCCTTTGCATGCGAATCCGTCCCAGCTTACCGTTCCCAGTACGGATTACAATGCCCTCGCAATGCAATCGCTGTACGAAAGCAGTGGCGACGCGAAACCCGTTGATACATTGGCTCTCCTCCCGTCCCCTGACGCGTGTCCAACGATCCCAATCCATCCACCGGCAACCGCTGACGGCAGTGCCGCCGGACATCGAGGGATTTCGAGGAAGCATGTCAAAATCGCGTACAACTTCGATAAGAACCTCTTTGAGATGGAGGTGATTGGAAGAAACGGTGCCTTCATAGGGGCTGATTGGCTAGCGCCAGGTCAGGTCAGACCACTGCACAGCGGCGACTACATCCAGATTGGAGGAGTGCGGATAAGATTTCTACTTCCGGATGTCCCGATCGGTGAGACAGGTGCTGATCGAGCCGACGACTCCTACATGGAGGAAGATGAGAATGTTGTCGCTGGAACTACTACAGTCAGCGAGGATGCCAAGGTGAACGGCGACGCGGATGGCGTTGAAAATGACGGCACTGAAGGTCTCGATGATAAGGAGAAACCGAAGGTTACCAAGATCGTCTTGAAGACCAAGGAGCAGCAGCAGCAGCAGCAGCAGCCAGATCCGTCGAAGCCCAGACCTTCAATCGAAGTCCCTCCAGAGACACCTCAGCAGCCAGTTCGTCGCCGCGGACCTGGGAGACCTCCCAAGGACGGTATCATGTCGAAGCGTGAACGGGCAGAAATCGCAAGGGAGCAGAAGCTTGCTGCGAAACGTGAGGCCAACGGCGGTGTCACCCCACCCCCATCGAACAGGTCCAAGGTTGGGAGGCCGCGCAAGGAGGATGGCAGCGAGAACGGGGTCCCGAAGCCGGAAAAGCGGAAATACACGAAGAGAAAGAAGCCGGATGGCACACCTATGGACGTTCCCATCCCTTCTGTCGAGGGCGGAGAAGCTCCTACTACGGAGCAGCCTGCCGAAGAATACCCCAAGGCGCCACCTGTGAAGAAACGCAAACCATCTCGTTCGCCATCACCAAACTACCCGCCCGAATCAGCCTACACGCCAGAAGACCTGGCCAAGCCTCCGTACAACTACGCCGTTTTGATCTTCGATGCGTTGACAGAGTCCCAGACTCCAATGACGCTGAAACAGATCTACCGCGCCCTCAAGCTGAAGTATCCGTATTTCCGCTTCAAATGCGAGACGGAGGGCTGGACATCATCGGTGCGGCATAACTTGAACGGAAATAGCCACCTCTTCATGCATGCAGAACGAGATGGAAAAGGATGGTCGTGGCAGCTGCGTCCAGGCGCGTCGGTTGAGAAGGAGAAGAAACGACGGCCTTCACCGCCGCCACCGTCCCAACCTCCTCCTGCGGCGGCGAATACTCAGCAGCACTACATGCCACCTCCAGGCACATATGCTAGTGCCCCCGGAGTTCCAGCGCACTTGCGCAATCAGCAGTTTCAGTTCCCCTCGATGCCTCACAACCCCTACACCGCGCCAGCTCCTACTCCGCAACATTCAAGTCCTTACCCGCCTGCCCAAACCCAATTCCCGATCTCGAATCCCATACGGAATAATCTTCCTCCAGCGTTTGCGCAGACGACTCCCTCTACGTACACTTCGCCTTATGCGTCGGATCCTCCGCCACAGCTACAGCAGCTCCAGCAACAGCAGCAGCAGGCTCAACAGGCCCAGCAACCAGGGGCGGCACCTCCACAGCAACATCAATCTCCATACGCACCGCAGAATTCTTCTCAGCTCTCGAATGCGACCCCCGGGCCCCAGCCGCAACCTCCTCCGCCAGCTCCTCAGATGCAACCGGCACCGAATCCGAACCCGAATCCAACAGAGATGAACCAGGCGCCAGTCCAAAACGAAGAGTCGTTATCTTTCACTGAGCGTGCTAACAAGGCCATTGACGACTTTGAAGCCGTCCTCATGGAAGACTATGATGATAAGAACTATATCCGCGAGGTTCTCAAGAGCGCACGCGCTAGGGTTCTTGATGGTGCGCAGGAAAGCTCCTTCCCAGGAGGCGAGCCGAAGGACGAAGCTGTCATCATGGATGCGCTGAGAAATCTGATCGGGAGCCTGAAGGAGGAGTAGTAGATTACGGTCGAGAAGTTTCAGCTGAGTGGTTAAACTCGGATTTCTCTGATCCAGGCCATCCTCAGTACTGATTGCACGACTTACGAACTGAGCTATGAGGTCTTTTGGGAATTTCCATTCTTAACGGGTTTGTTGCGCTGGTTGGTTTGGGCGGAGGATGTTCTTCGTGTGTCTCTTGGTCCGAAACGGGGAGTTCATTAGGCTGGCATTATCATTGCCCGTTGAAACTCCTCTCTAATCACGTGCATGAGTACGAGTTACGGAATTTCCTTGATGATATCCACTATGTTGGTTCTTTTTTCTTTTTTTCTCTCTGGCTGGCATGTTTCTTTTTATTTCTGTCTGAAGCGGGAGTGGGCTTCCTTTTTTACTTTTATTTTAACAGGACTGTCCATGCATCTCCAGAGCGTTTTTGTTTGCTCAGCCGAAGGAGGCGGCCGGAGTGCATCATCGGTTTACATATAGAAACCGCGACAGGAAAGAAAAAGTTCTTTAACCTCACCTACCCTACCTTCATCTTATCCCATCCTGTTGTATTCTATTCTGTCCTCGTGGTTGGCTAGATTCCTCACGTGGCATTTATCGAAGAGCTTGCTGGAAAACAGAACAGAAAAAGAGAAACACAAGAAAAGCTTCAGCATGATCTAGCTTATTGATAGCCAAAAGAGAGAGAGAGGAGAGGACAGACCAGAACTGGACTAGATAGGTAAATAGATGGATGGAAACTAAGGAAATACCTTAATTTCGATGAACCCCGGAACCGAACTTTGTGTGTGTACCTATGGATATAACAGAATTTTTCTGAAACCTCGTCTCACCCTGAATGGAATGACGATGAGTAGTGGAAGAAAGAACACCTTGAACTGGATAAATAAATACATACTACCTAGGTAGGTTGTTGCTTCTCTTCCGTAGCAATAATAATAATAATAATAATAATAATAATAATAATACTTACCTGTGTAGAACTGTGAGTCTTTGTAGTATCTGATATTCAGTATCAGATTCAGTATGATAGGGTACCCGTGAAACGCAGGTAGTTAGTTAGTGGTTTGAAGTTCTTCCCTGTTTAAGAGGTAGTAGTAGCAGCAGGTCTTTGTTGTGGTTTGGTCTATTAGGACATAGAGTAGAGGTAGAGATACCATACCAACCCAACCCACCAAGGAGGAAGAGTTAGGTCTCGTTGATTTTACGGTAGTTGGAGATGGTGGATAGATCCGATAGTTAGGTAAATAGACAGTGTTCTGATATAGTCTAAGACAAAAAAAAAAAAGAATCAGTCACGAGGTTCAGCTCTGCTGTAGTACAGTACATTTACATACAATTCAGTCTAGCTACTAGGTACCTACCTAACCTACCTTAGGTACCTTAATGATCGAGACTTCTGTGAGCGTGATTAAAGGGGAGAACTTTCACGAAGTTATGTACACTACATAGGGATTCTGTACAGGTCGAATTTCGCAATCCAATTAATTAATCAATTATCTCTCTTCATTCTGCTCCCTCCGCAACGAAGATTCGTTCTCGGAGTAGCGCGCCTATAAAAGGTAGGTATAGGTATGTAGGTATGTACTTGTACCTATGAATTCAGGACGGGATTATATGTTATGTAGTAGAAGAGAGCATAGCGTAATCGTGACACCTTGCTTCATGACTCTCAAGATGGAAGATAGGTACCAGCCAGAAACGACAACTTCAGCAGCATAGCATGGCATGGCATAGCATAGCATAACACCTAAACGCAGAGAAGAGCAGACAACCGATTACGCCGACGAATATACGAGAATTAAAAAAGGAAAAGAAAAGTAGCTGTTAGGACCAGACAGGGCTATCGTGAACTTCACTGGCAAACCAAAAAAAAGAGCCAGTCAGGGAAAATTCGACTGTGCGTAAGTTGGAAGAAATCTGAATATCGTGCATGCATGCATGTGCTCATCCCATGGCCATCTCCGCCCGCAATTTCTCGAGCTCTGCTTCCTCGTCTTCTTCCTCCGTTTGCTTCGCCTTTCCTTTGACTATGTAGACATGATGCTTAGTAAATCTAGTCCGTGATACGAAAGGATTTTGAAGCTCGGGGACTCACGTTCTCCGTTTGCCGCCGCAGGCAGCCTGTCGATCTGGTCTGCCACAGGGACAGTGCCGGTCTTGAGCATCCGCTCGTCCATAGCCTCCTGCTCCAAACCTTCGAGCTCGGCCTCGAGCTCGTCCTCGTCGGGCTGTTCGCCGATGGGGTTGTTCGTGATCGCGGCGGCGATCTCCTCGCTGAGCTGGTGTTGTTCGCGGAGTTTGTCCCTGTACGAGTGCGTATCGTTAGTGCATGTTGAAGCGGATGGTGTATGTGGCCTACGGGCCAAAGGACGGGAGGATAAGGCAACGTACATCGTCTCATCGACCTTGTCGATGCTGAGGTTGCCATGGATCTGCGCCATCGCAGTACCTGCCTGCTTCATCGCGTTGAGGGTCTCCTGGTTGATATTGGCCGCTTCGATCGAGTATATTTGCTGTTCTAGTTGGGCAATCTGTGCCGTCGTCTGTTCGAGGTTCTTCTCGTGGACCTTCTTCCGTCGCAGGGCGGCCTTGGCGGCTGGACAGCGGTAGATACGTCAGCACATATCCTTTAGGAAAGTATACACTTCCGCTGAAGATGTAGGGACACATGTTCCCATCCAACCCAGCAGCACGCAGCGTTAACCGTGTGACCATGGAAACATACCGTTCTTATTCGTCGAGATATTCTTCCGAGCAATCGCATCCTGCTCCGCCATCTGATTCTCCAAATGCTTCTCCCGCTTCTGCAGCATGTCCAGTTGCCCCCTGAGCATCAGGATGGCGTTCTTTGGCGCATCCTTCCGCTTCTGCGCGGCCGAACCACCGAACCAGGACCACATTTTGACGGCGGTGTCTGTCTGAGAAAAACGGAGAGAAAATGTATCTGTAAATTAAAACTCGAAACAGTCTATAATATCCAAGCCTCCAAACGATGTGACTCCGGCGATGTCTTCGGGGACGGCGTCAGGATCTCTCGTAGAAGGTAGTGGAAGGGAAAATAGGCGGGCGGCGCAGAACAGACAAGGCGACTTGGGCACACCTAAACGGACGGGTTCCGTCCAGATATAAATGCGCCCGCGCTTCCAGGACGGCCGACAGAACTGTGGAAAAGGAATATAGAGAGCTAGATACGGTGCAAACGTACTATGGCGTTGCCTGGCGACAGCAGAGGGATGCGGAGCGCTGGACTGGAGGTTGGCTTTCCCCTCGGGCCCGCCGACCCTATGACATACGCGCTAAACCTATCGGAGCATTCAGATCACGTGGACAGAGCCTAATCGGACATCCCAGTGTTCGGAGTTTAGATAGGAGAGGATACACAACGGCCCCCGTGGGACTTGGCCACGAGCAGGTCTATCCATCCTTTGCGCTCTGCTGCGCCATGGCGTGGATCATGTCACGCCTTCTTCTGTGTCTGGGATGAAATGAGCAACCCACTCCCCACGAGGCGGGTATTTCTCTCGGAGCTTCCGTCTCTACCTGTCCATTCCAAGGTCCGCTTTCTTGGCTGGTACGTCTGTCCCCTGATATAGATCCCAGCCAAGTACATATACTGATGAAAACCTACAGTGTAAGGAGATACGAAGTCTCCACTGGCCACCTCGTTCTAGAGCACAACTTCCCTCCATCATCTACTGTCAAAGAGCCAGCATCTGTCCCCGTCGATATCAACCACGTCCTCGAGGACCTCAAAGCAGAGGATCTCCGCGTGGGCGCGTGGCTCAATGTACTAGGGTATGTAAGAGAGCGCGATGACGATAATCGCAAAGGCTCCGCGCGGAGTTCTATATACGTTGAGGCCGTGATGGTGTTTTCCGCCGGCGCGGTCCGTGTCGGTGAGTACGAGCGGATATTACGAGACTCGCAGGAGGTGGATAGGAGGGTTCCAAGGCCGACCTAGGTAGTTGGTTCTTGTATTTGGCCGTTCCCCATGGGCAAATTGGTCGTATCTTCCAGCTTAAACCAAGCATGAGTGTACAGATGTCCAGCATTCGAACTAAGTTCGGAGGCTAGAAGAGATGATATATATGATTTGTATCCCTTCAAGCATTCTCATTTTGGAGAGGACTCGCTAGTTTGTATAGGTGTACAGAACAGGTAGTAATAAGGCAATAGATCTTTCATCTCATTCTTTTCTATATACCACTAAGATTATCCATATATCAGTATAGTAAAAGGAAGTCTGATACCGTCGTTATCTCCGGTATACTCATCTTACGCCTGAATAACCCTCCAGACGCCTTTGCTATGGTCATGGTAGCCGTTCATCATGACGTGCATAAAAATGATGGAAGGGGACATACGTTCAAGGGAATGTCCCATTCTATACCGCTTCTTTCTCTTTATGCTTCTCGTTAAAATCTCCCTCAGAAGGCTGTTGCTGCTCTTGCTTTTCTCTCGTTCTCCGCTTCCCATCCAGCTTTTTCTTGTCCTCCTGCATCGTCCGGATGAGCGCGCTCTTCCGCCGGATCTTGTACCCATACTTGTAGAAGATGACTGGAATTGGAATGATGGCAACTTCCAACAGGCCCAGAAGAGTGCCAGACCAGTTGGGGTCCATCCCCGAATACATATAAGGGCCCACGAGGGGCAGGACGCCGCCGAGGATGCTGCGCATGACCGAGTTGCCGGCCAGCGCGGACGCGGCATAGATGCCATAGCTGTGGGTGAGGTAGTTGGTCGCGTAGATGAAGACTCCCGTGTTGCCTGCTCCGAACGGGATACCTGCGATGATCGGGACGATCCAGTGGATCGAGGCTGGGGCACAAGTCCAGGCGAACCAGAGCTCACCGATGGGGATCAAAACCGCGGCAATGCAGACAACTGATACCATCGCTTCGGGGGGTATTCTCCCAGTCTCTGGGTCCTTTTTGTGACTGTTTATCATGCGGCGGAGTAGTGGCTCGACAATAACGGTCGAGAGAGAGCCGATTCCGATGCCGATGAAAGCCAGGCCTGACATTCCGATCGACCAGCCTCGAATCTGACGGAATACGATTGGATAGGCAACGAAACACAAGTAGAGAATACCGTATACAATGGAGATATAGATGTTCCAGAAGATGCTAGAGAATGGTTAGTCCTTGTAAATGCTACTTTAGCGTAGAGAAAAGGGCCTGTAGGCCTTACCAAATGGGCTCGACGACGGCCATGACGAATGGTCTTCCGAGGTTAATCTTGAGAACTTCAGCTACAGCAGCTTTTTGATCATATCGACTCCACCAGCGTGAATCGTTAGATTCTTTGCGCATCCGAGCAGCCTTTCTTCGAAGTAGCACGGGGGCATATGTCTCTTTCATGATGCATGAGAAGCATAACGCAAGGCCCGAGAGCATCATGACAATCCAGTTTGTCCATCTCCAGCCGAGATACTGCGTAACAAAGCCTCCTATGATTGGGCCGAAAACTACGTCCAGCTCGTCAGCGACCACATGCTTATTCTTATGGATCACATATGTACACACCTGGTCCATTCAGCGGGCCGATACTCCATATGGAAAAAGCCAACGCCCGATGCTCATCGTCCACAATATCCGCAACCATGCCTGGAGCGCTAGCAACCATAACGCTCCCGGCGAATGCGCCGATGAACCTCATGACAATAAGCTCTGCAACGGATTTACAGAGCCCGCAGGGTATTATTACCACCACGAAGACAAACAGACTTATTATGGACACTGGCTTTCGACCGTATGTTTCACTCAGGGGGGCTAATATAACCGATCCGACTGCCAGCCCGACCAGGTAAAATGTCAACCCCAGAGTGACTATCGTTTCGGAAGTTTCAAACTCAGTTGCGATGTCAGTGATGCCAGCGGTATACGACGTGGAATATAGAACACTAGAAGCGTCCTGTCAGCAAAAGCGCCAACGGGAATAACAGAATGCGACAATAGAGCTCAGACTGACACCACCCAAGTATTCCATGATAAGAAACCGACAACCATGGCCTTATAGGCAAGCGGCCAATTCCTCGGGTTCGCCGGGTCTTTCTCATCTTCCCAGTCAACTTCGAAGTTGGGATCGGTAGTGCCAGTGGTGCCGATTGAAGTGATCTTTCGAGACAAGGATGGTTGCGATGCGCGGGATATTTGCGGCGTCAGCGCCTTCTCTGGATCATTGGCAATTTCAAGACTTTCTTCGGAAGCGGTCTCAATAGTAGAATCTTCAGATCTGCGGCCGTTGCTTTCCCTCCATCTTCGGGGTTCCGGCTGGTATTGCCCCAGAGAAGACATCTGTAGCTTGAGACCCAAGGAGGGCGAACAGTCACTGTTTCAAATAGACTGATGCGAACCTGTTCCCCGCTCAGGCTTCTTCGGCTCTCCGTCAGGCCGAGGATGCTTATAAGAAACTATAAATAACCCTAGAAACCTGCGGCGCAGTATGTCACCGGGCTGGTAGAGTCAGGAAGAATACTGAATCCTACGTAGTACCAAAGGTGCAACAGGAAGAATAAAAATGCTTGACAGATGAGAGTCCCGCCATGCTGATCCTACCTAAGCACTCATCAGTGGTCGATCACAAAGAGGCACTGGCGTGGTCTGTTTGCACCATACCTTGTGAGTTTCCTACATCGGAATTATCGCCCCACCCACGGCGATAGACTAATGTCAATCCCAGGGCGCCAGGGCGCGTTGGTTTTTTCTGATCTATATACCTATCCTCTCTTCTCTTCATCTCTGAGGATAAGTTGCGGTGATGTTAGCTGGTGCATTTTTATTTTCTAGCAATTCTTTCCTTGTTTTCTTCCCCTTTGAAGTGTTGATGTCCATGATATCTGCCCCCGTACCCCAGACAAAGGCAATGGCGGTCAAGTCTGAGATATGGACTCTGGTGATAGTGGTGTGGTTAGTGCTCGGACATCGACAAGAAATGAGCCAATGAACAATGGCTGCAGAGGGCAAAACGTCGAACACACTGACAGACATGGCATCAGGATCCACTTCACCATCTGCTCCGCAGCCCGGGACAGGTTTCTCTGGGGTCAATTAATAATAATGCTCCGGAGTGCATTTGACCTCGCTTGGCAGCCAGTACGGAGTACTTATCCATCGAAGAATGAACACTATTAGTGGCCGCCGCTCCGAGCGAAGAATATCTGCTGATGCGCGGGCCAGTAAACTGCCAGTCTGCCAGGGTGCAGCTGAAGGATGCTGACGCTCGTGCCGGTTTGCCGGCGGTCGAGCAGGGGTTTGTCCGAGTAGGGAGACCATCCTCGTCTCTCTTGAAGATCGATGAGGCCGAGGCCGCGATCCATCATCCGGCCCCCAAACTTAGGGTTGCGAAGCGCGAACCGTAGCGGTCATGTTTGAAACATGCGCTAAGGACCCAGATTGGGAAATTATTATGGCGCAAGTTTGAAGAAAGCAAAGGTACAGCGGGGCATACGAGCTTGGTGCTGTACTAGATGGACTGGAGTCTCCACAGCGGGCGAACCGCTGCTTCAGGAACGATGATCTTGTCACTTAAAGAGAGCACGAAGCAGAACAGACCGAGGGCGGGCTCGTATCGTCTCAACCCCACTTGGTTAGCGAGCTAGACGATTCCAGATGCACCGCGCCGCAACATAATTTATCCTGTGATTGAACAGGATCGAAAAGGCCTCTTACTTCGAGGACATGGAGCACAAAGTTGGCATACAGAATCAACGCCAAGATCGTAAGCCGATTGCTCAGGAGCTGCGAATAGTCACCAAGGGATTGGCATAGGACATGCTAAGAATATATGGTTGTATAGGTATATTTAACATACGTGATGTTTTCAAGTAACGACATCACTAGAAGTCTTAGCAAGCTGTTTGCAGCAGCAAAAAAGGTTCCTTGAAAATCAAGGCACCTTTCAAGGGAAACTGTACGTTCCAGAGTGATAGCCAGGAACTCTGCAGATAAATAGCAAACCAATAAATGATCGACTTCATGTAAAAGCATAAGTTGGAGGAAAAGAAAAGGATCGAAGATATGCGCAACGAATGCAATACGCAAAAATAGAGGGCTCTAAAATCGACTAAATCTATATAAACATTCAATACTTTTCCCGAATTTTAGTTGTGTCGGAGTTAGGCATATCGCAGGGGTTGAGGATAGCAAAGTTTCTAGGTATATTAGTAGAACACGCCCAGGTCAATGGGCAAGCTTGTTGTAACGGCGGACCTAAAACTTCTTAGGCGGAGGCTCGTTGGGTTTATCTTGAGGACAGAAAGCAAGAGAAAGAGATGAATAAATAGGCCGTTACTAGCAAAAGTTACTATCTGGATTGCTATTTGAGTTGACCACGGGGTCCTGATCCCCATGGTTAAGGAGCGCCTTTATATACATTGTTAATTGAAATACCCCTTCTGATTAGGAGTCTGAATCGAAGACATCTTGTCAATTCATGGCCTGAATTGAAAACCTGTTGTCGATTCGCATGGCCTGACTCGAAGGAGAAGGTCTGATTGTATCCTGATTGGTTTGTCGGCCTGTAGTTTCTCTGAGAGCTTCCCCCTCTTATAGCCACACTTCTGCAAGCATTGTAACACTTGTATATACAGACCTATTTATCGTTATCTTTCCAATTAGCCATATAAACTGACGGGCCCGAGATCAACCACATACCTAAACCAATCTGCACGAGAAATATTTGCGATTTCGAGAACTGTATCTGGATGTACTGTACATGGATGTACATCGTCAGGAGGTATCTAGGCTAGGTTGATGCTGAAACAAAGGGATATCAGAAAACGGTTCAATAGATAGATTATTCCAATAGTGGATTGAACTGATTCTAAATTGAATGTTTTCAAGAGTACAAGACCAGTGATGGAGAGGTGAACAGTGATGGATAATAAGATGGAAATGGAGGAGGTGAAGAGGGAAGCGGGGGATCTAACTCATCCTGACCAACTTGGGAAGGGACGAATCATGCCTCTCCTACCTACAGTCGCTTTCCGATACATCAAAGAAAAAGTTCACTTAACAGCTCGAAGTAATGGAAGTAAAGCATCTATGTAGCCCTACAGCAATTATATGTGTTTCATCATCCCTGATCAATTAACCAGAACGCAGTGCAGGCGCATCAGGTTGTTGAACATCATTGCTCCCCCCCGCCCTTCCTCGTCTAACCTCAAGAGATGCACTTCTATGGTTGAGACTTTTCTTGTGGCGTGCTGAGACCAGTGTACTACGGAACTCATAGTATATACGTATCGGCAATGGCTACAAGACCAGGGAAACACAAACTACAAACTGTAAACTACCTAAGTATATGCTCGCACAACTAGGATTTCAATTTGTAGAAGAGAGAAAAAATAAATTCATTCACGTCATTACCTATGGGAATTCCTGGTGCGCCACTATGCAGCAAGCCAGGGATGATCATCAAAGTTATGCTACTAGCCTAGATACATTCTCTCACTGTCTCACTCGTGACATGTGCATGCATCAGGTTAGTGGACAATGATTGGATGGTAGATATGTAAAGATGTCTTCAGGGAAAGATTTCCACCCAAATAGATGCTATAAACTTTAAGAAATCATGACAATCTTGGAAGGTAGAGAGATGCCTCTCTCAGGAGTATCTCCCGATATCGCTTGTCCTTTACAGACGGGCCAGGTTGACGACTTCGCCTGGGGCGTGGTAGGTTGGGACTCTCATCTCGAGGGCGCTGCCAGAGTAACCGAGATCCTCGGCGGCGAGGACGGCGCACTTCTCACCGACCAGCAGGGCAGTCTTGGGGTCATGTCAGTCTGGGAATATTCTTGAAAACAAGGCAAAGGGGAGCCTTACGCTGAAGGTGTTGCAGCCCACGTTGTCAGGGCAGATCGAAAGGTCGGAGACCTTCAGGTTCTTGACGCCGTGGACGTTCAGGCGCTCGTCAAGGACACCGTGCTTGACGATCGAGTTACCCTCCTTGGGGGCCATGCTGCAAGTACCCAGGCAGTGCCAGGTGGTCTCAACGTGGCGTTGCACTGTGACATTTCTGGTTAAAAACCTGCCTCCCAGTATATCAGCGGCATGAAAACTCACCCCATTTCTCGATGTGCTCGATGTCGCGGTAGCTGTACTTGATGGGCTTGCGAACCTCCTGCCTGTTCGAGTTCAGGTAGGCAGCATTCGGGGCCTCACCAGGCTCCAGAGGGTGAGACCACGATCCTATATCCGCGTCAGCTACCATATTGAAACTGGGCTAAGGAGGTTCTCTCTTACCGTGCTGGATACCAGCACTGAGGTGGTTTTCACCAGCGTACGCCTTGGTCGTGGCAAGGTCCAGGTCGAAGGCACGAGCGGGGGAGTCGTAGTTGAAGTGAGGGTGCATCGAAGTGACCTCACCCGCGTACGAAGCCATGCGGCGAGCCGTCTCACGGGACTTGATGTAACCCCAGACCATAGGAGCCATGTCACGCTTGTCGTTCATGAAGCCAGGATCGAAGTCTGGGTTCTCGTATGGGTCGGGAGACTTGACATGGATCCATCCACGAGAGAACGGGTATTCCTGCAGATCAAATCAGTACGTATCCAATTGCGTCGATTCCTTTGCAGTACTGACCAGGAAGTGGAACATGGTGAAGAATTTGCCTGGAGGCACGAGCATGTGGTCACCGAACCAACTGTTCATCCATCAGTAAGTTGCGGCTGAATGGTTAGCCTGAATTACTCACCCAGAAATAACGGAGTAGTGCATGACAGGCTTGTCTGGCTTGTTCTTGAAGTAGCTGTCCCATCCGCCAGCGGTCTGGAAGTCGGGTGTGGGCCAGGTCTTCATCTCTGCCAGTTCTTCCTCAGTCGGACGGATCTTCACACCAGCTTCAATGCCATTGGTAGAGAGAGGACCAGTGCCCTTGAGGTTCCATTCTTCGTAGACCTTCTTCTGGACTTCAGGGTTGCCACGAATGAAGTCGTCGAACGACTCGACGTCGGGCTTGGCCCGGTAGACGGCGAATGTGAGGTAGTGGTCCTGGAAGTTGAGACCGACACCTGGCAGGTCGACGATAGGCTTGATACCAGCGCGACGAAGCTTCTCGGGGTCACCAATACCGGAGCGCTGCAGGATGAGAGGAGAGCTGCAGGTGCCTCCGCTGACGATGACCAGCTTGCGAGCCTTGTAGATTGTGCGCGGTGGGTCGCCACCACCCAGGGGCTTGGTCGGGACGGTCGCAACACCAACGGCCTTGCCGTTCTCGATGAGGACTTTGTCGACCTTGGTGTTACACTTCAGGTGAAGGTTGTCATACTTGGCACGGGTGCTGTGGACGTAGGCATGGGCGGCATCACTTCGGCGGCCTGTTCCACAAGATCAGAGAACTGTTCGCGTGTATAGGGGGTCGTGAAGGATATAAATACCAGTGTCGCGGTTGATCCACTTGAGCCAGTGTTCGGCACCGTGGCTACAAGAATCATCAGTCTTCCTGAACCGTGAACCATTACCATGAACTGTCATCCTTACCCAGTCTTCAAGTCCTGGAGGTCGTCTGTGACAGGAATGCCCAGCGACTCCGCAGCCCTCAGGAAGTCCTGCATGATGGGGTATGTGTAGTTCCCAAAGGAGACCTTGATGGGTCCGTCGAATCCGTGGAGGTCTCTGTTGTTGCAGGCTCTCTGGTAGGTCTCATGCTTCTTCATGAGAGGAAGAAGCTCTTTCGTTGTCCAACCCTTTGCCTGGAAGTCATCGTAATCGGAGGCGGAAGCACGGGTGTACATCTGGGAAGAAAAAGATAATAAGCGCTGGGCTTGCGGACGAATATCAGGAATCGGGACTTACCATGAAGTTGATGGAGCTGCCTCCTCCAAGGACGTGGGCAGTTGGGACAATTGCCCTTCGGCCGTCCAGCCATTGCGACGGCCTGGAGTAGTAGAAGGAAGCTGTCTTGGAATCCAGTTTCATATTTCTTGGGTAGATACCCGGGCGGTATACCCTTCCGCTGGTGTTAGCACGGATACACCATCGTTGTTCGCCATGAAGGTCAGCCTACCATGGGTTGTTGAGGTTGTCCTCTCCGGCCTCAATCAAGAGGACCTGGAGATTGTGGTCCAGGTTGGCAAGGCGGCCGGCTGGGACACAGCCAGAGCTGCCACCGCCGCAGATGATAATGTCAACCTCCTCGGGGATGGTCATTTTCAATCGACACTCGTGAATCAATGGACTGACTTCTCTTGGATGTACTCAAGATAATGAAGGAGAGTATTGATGAGCTGGGAAGCCGGGTAGGACAGGGAAATATATAACGGAGACTCAACCCCCGCATAAGCTACAGCTCAGGAAAGCTATCTCCTGTGTGGGGATTCTTGCCTCAGATCATCACACTCAGGATGGAGACTGTTTGCGTGGACAAAGCCCCGCAAGGTGAGGAAACCCCGCTCTGTTTGGACGGTTGGGACGCGATGACCAGTGACATTACGGACTGAAAGATGGGATATCTGTTGAATGGCTACGACCAGACGAGCATTGTCCAGGATGAGTGGCGTATACGGAGACGTGAAACCAGATGGGGGCCTCCGCATTTCCCTCAACTTTCCCCGCATACCAAAGAGGGCATAAATCGATCGGGACCGACGCATTGATTTTCAGTAAACTGTTCTAACTTGGGAAATGGTAAAGATACTAACACAAGAACAGCAGCGCCGTTGAGACGGTACATACAACGAATATCCTGAGAGCCCCTGTCACTTGGACTGGACGCAATGGCCGGGACTGTCGACTAGCTAGCAGGTGGGAGAAAGATTGGGAGAAACAAAACCAGGGAAGAGAGAGAGAGAGCATAGAGCCTCGGATCGAACGCGCCGGACAGCGGTGAGGACGACGATGCGGAATGCAACAGGATTGGCAGGATGGAGGAGAGGCAAAGGGAGGCGCAGACAAGCGGAAGAGACCGATGAGGAGAAGAGAACGAGATGCAGCACAGCAGGGAGTTGGAGACGTGGATGTGCTGAGTCTGATGCCCAGACGTCAGCTCTGGGGACTGTGGGGCTCCCCGGATCTAACGAGCGGAAGCCAGAGCGGAGGCGAGTGCGGGGAACGGCCAATCCCAACGCCGCCCCGCAGAACCCCCCGGATGCCCATCTGCCGGGCAGCCCAGCGCCCCCAGATGGCCCGCAAATAAGACTGATCAGCGCCCTCGAACGCCCCTACAAAGTACACTTCATCCGGGGAGCTCCAGTACCATCGCGCCGTCCGCACCAAGCGGGCCCTTCCCCCAGAAAACGCGGAGTGGCTCTGCTCGGCGGATCACCTGCGACGTCTCCCATGCAGCCCCCAGAGCTCCACAGACCATGCATGCTGACTGGCCAGGCCTCAACCATCTCCCAGCACCAGAGAGAGTTCTGCTTTTTTTCCCCCGGACGCCCGCACATGGAAAAGAAAGGTGTCATTTTAAACCCGGCAATATCGGACCTCATCCTGCTTGGCTACTCAGGCCCACCATGCACCCTTTAACCCCCGTCACACTGCACCCCGAAGAATCAATATGATATGACCCGCGACCAATCGCATCGCCGCTGGATTTTGCTTCCAGGGAATCTGACCGCGCGGACAGACAACCGCTGGATGCCCCTACCGTGCCTGTTGCTGCGACTGCTGGCGTCTCTGGTCCAGAATTTGCATCCTCAGGCTCTCCGCAGCAAGCTCCACATCGATGATTGCTCCAACTCCGCGTCTCCAAGTTTCCTCCAACCCCACAAGCTCTCCTTTCCTGGCTTCCTGTGCGATCTTCCTCTGCCTGTTGACCCCCTCCACAGCCTCTTTTGTGTCAGCCAATTCCTTCTCAAGACCCCGTAAGATTTCCTCCAATTGCGAGTTGGCGATCAGCCACGCGTTTTTCCCGTTTTCTTCAAGGAGCGTAAGGTTTGCATGTCTCGTCGACAGATGGGAGCTGGACGTATAAGCTCTTTGCAAGGTTCGCCGCCATTCATCTAGAGCTTGGGAGGAGTCCGTTCCCGGGGCGGAGGTCCCGGAAGGTGGCTCAGGGGCTTCGTATCGCGACAGGTCGATGCCGCCAGTCAGAGGTAGGCCGGCCTCCTTCCGGGCCAGCTCTTGCTGCATAAGAGGGGAGAAACGGGGCTCAGGCAACGCGGGGATCGAGGGATGAAGCGACGACTGGTAGTCCGGAGGAAGCTCTACGGAGATCATTCTGTCCACCTGCGCGCGAGCTTCAGCACTAAGCTCAGTGTCGATATCTGGCGATACACGATTAGTCCAAGCTGCTGTCTCACATGAGAGGGGAAGAGGGGGGCAACCCACAGGGAAGAGAATCGTGCGACTCGTTGATTAGCGGCATCTTCGCAGCGACAGCCCGGTGCTCTCGGACGGAAGCTTGATGGGGATGATGTTGTTCCTTAACAGAGAATTTGCCCTAGCCGAGCGTCCTTCTCAGAGCTGTCTCTGACGCGACTACAGAGCGGTGAGATTCTGCCACGTGATGACTAAGCAACACGGCGAGCGGACAGGACGAATGCAAGCATCATGGACTTCCGGGGGCGCTGACTGACCCTGGCTCTCTACAGTTTTTCTTATAATGATCTGAGTTCCAGTATCCTATTTCGTTTGCGGTCTGGCGCTGCACTTGTTGGATTTTTATATTTGTATTTTTTCTTCATAGCCGGAACTGAGCCGTACCAGGTGGTCGACAGGTGACCCTGCTAACAGGCGTCTGCCAACAAGTGGTCGCATGCGAAGGGTGGTGCTTGAACTAATACGGCCAAAGATCCGCGTGCTAAGTCGGCTTATATACTCTTCAGGGGAGTGTTGCAGGCGACTTTAACAATTCTATTTAAGCTATAGGCTCTCAGGCGATGTTATCTTTCTAGTGGCCATCTAGTCGGAGATTACGAGCCAATCTGCTAGATCTACCGGGATATGGCGTGTGCTTGGCTACGTGACTGCTAAGCTTTAAAGGCGGTGCAGTTTCCACCTCCCCAATATCAGGTCTGAAAATACATGTCAAAACATCATCAGAAGATACGCCCGCACAGATGGCGCGTTTTGGTTTGGTCGCCGCGCTCGCTGGAGCTCTGTTCGGGGCGCTGGTGATGCTTCAGCTAATCGCGACTGTTCAAAACTCCAAACGAGACCCCAGCTTCGAGTTTCAGTCCAAGTGGAAAGGTAGGGCGAATGAACTAGCAGCAGATGACAGCGTCTTTCTGCTCGGTGCTAGCAAAGCGGATATTACAGGGTAAGTGGCTCTCTTATCGATACTCCGATTTGCTAATATGTGCCTCAGCCCCGTCGTGGAGATCGAGTTAAACGGCTATGCGAGTATGGATCAGCTAGGGACTGGTCTTCGGCAGAGAATATATTCCCGCTCCTTCATTGTTGCGAACCCAGACAACCCTGAGGACACGCTCATCTACGTTGTTCTAGACGCTCATTCAGGCGATACAGCTGTTCGACATGGAGTTTTACAGGGTCTGGCGGCCCTGGGAGGAGAGTATGCTCGATACGGCGAACACAACTTGGCCCTCACAGGAACGCACTCTCATTCAGGACCTGGCGCTTGGATGAATTACCTCCTGCCCCAGATTCCGAGCAAAGGGTTCAATAAGCAGAGCTACCAAGCTATTGTTGATGGCACCCTCTTGTCCATCCAACGAGCTCACGAGAGCTTGACACTTGGGCGACTAACCTTTGGCTCCATTGACATCGAAGACAGTAATATCAATAGGAGCCCCTACGCATACTTGGCTAATCCAGAAGAAGAAAGAGCGCGATATTCGTCTGATGTGGATAAGACGCTTACTCTCTTAAGATTTGACCGAATATCTGATAATAAGACAGCGGCTATCCTTACTTTCTTCCCAGTGCACGGGACCTCAATGTATGAAAACAATACCCTTATCACAGGTGATAACAAAGGTGTCGCCGAATGGCTTTTTGAGAGGAGCGTTCGTAATGACACGAGGTTTGTGGATGACTTCGTTGCAGGCTTCTCTCAATCCAACGTTGGTGACACGTCCCCCAACATTTTGGGACCGTGGTGTGAAGATTCTGGGCTTCCATGTCGGTTTGAGGACAGCACTTGCGGCGGCAGGACAGAGCCTTGCCGCGGTCGTGGACCGTTCTTTCGTGAGAAAGACGAAGGCGCTAAGAGCTGCTTTGAGATCGGTCGGCGCCAGTATGCTGCAGCCAAGGAGCTTTACAACCAGATGGATTCGAATTCGACTCGTATTCTTGGAAGATCTGCTGTCGCCTCTTTCCACGTTTATAAGAATCTCTCCGGCTATACTTTCCAATCGCCATTTAATTCCAGTATGTTGACCACCTGTTCTGCGGCCCTTGGGTTCTCTTTCGCTGCCGGAACAACAGACGGCCCAGGCGCTTTTGATTTTACCCAGAATGGCACCGGACCAGCTGAGAGCAATCCGCTATGGCATGTAGCTCGTGCAGCCGTTCATCATCCATCCAAAGAACAGCAAGAGTGCCAAGCACCTAAGCCTGTCCTACTAGATGTTGGAGATGTCACTGCCCCGTATCCATGGACACCAAACATAGTGGATATTCAAGTTCTCCGCGTGGGCCAGCTGTTGATTATTGTCTCCGCCAGCGAGGCCACTACAATGTCTGGCCGTCGTTGGAAGGAAGCTATTGCCAATCACTCCAAGGTTGTGCTCTCTATTGCGGACCCTTTGGTGGTGCTCGGCGCTCCGGCCAACACCTATGCTCATTACGTCGCTACGGAAGAAGAATATAGTGTACAACGCTACGAAGGCGCTTCGACGCTTTATGGGCCGAACACGCTAGCAGCGTACATAAATCTGACGCTCACATACCTTCCATACCTTGGGAGTCGCTCCGACGTCGCAAAGCTGCCACGGCTTGCTCCCGGACCCAGTGCTCCGGTGAACACAAACGTGTCTCTCAGTTTTATCACGTCGGTGGTTTATGATGGTGCACCTATCGGCAAATCCTTCGGTGACGTCCTTTCTTCACCGTCATCAGATGTCACCTATCGCCCAGGAGATATCGTCAACACCACGTTTGTAGGCGCAAATCCAAGGAACAACCTCCGTCTAGAGTCTTCTTTTGCGACAGTGGAGAGACATAACCCCGACTCAGACACGTGGGAGGTTGTTCGGGACGACAGCGACTGGAACCTGCTTTACCGCTGGGAGCGCACGAGTTCCATTTTCGGAATCAGCAAAGTAACATTGCAGTGGCAGATAGAAGATGAGTATTACAGCGTTGGGAACCCGAAGCCCCTGGAGAGCGGTACGTACCGGATGCATTACTATGGTGACTCCAGAAACGTATTTGGTCGCATCGACTCTTTCGAGGGGATTGGTGGCAATTTCACTGTGACAGCAGAGGCTTAGCGGCTCAGTTCTGACGGACCGAGTCTCTTGAAGTCTTGGCTTACGCTACAAACGAATTGATCGGGAACTAATCGATATATATTCAATGACGGGATGCTGATGAACGATATATATACGATATGTATACGTGAAATGGAGGGCTGTTTTGATTAATTTAGTAATTGGTTCAGCTTGTTATCGAGTAATTTTGGGATACATTGGAATATCTAAGCACGACTTTTTATATAGCCGAATTGGATACTGTTTACCTTCCTCCTGCACTCAATGCGACTGAAAGGATTGAGATATTCTGCCATAATCGAACCCTTTGGTAGTCTAGGATCCTTTTATTCGCTCTAAAGGGATATTCTATATACCTACCTGAGGTTTGCATACAATGCCGAAGGCAGACGATTCTTTAGTTCGTTTCATTCCGGTCGAGCGGTAGATTCTAAACAACCTCTTCGTAGATGAGGCTGGAAATGGGTCATGACGCCAAATGGGTCCCGACAATCCAAAGGAAGCTTACTGAGGCCTTCAGAAGCGCCTGGAGAGTCAGGCGCCAACTGTCCGCGCCACTAGAACTTTTAATTGGTCAACAGTTTAAGACGTCGAATCTTCAAGGCGAGGCGCTTGCTTCCGTGAATAATCGCCCCCAAAAATAATACCTACCTACTAAGAATGTTGTTTCTCAATCTTGCGGGTCCGAAGGCACAAAGGTCTCGACCAGCTGCGACTGTATTTGTGGTACTTGGTGCTCGGGTTGAGGGTTCTCGCGACTTTTAGTTCGCGGCCGCCAATGAGCGCGCTCAGCGATCGATGACTCTCCTGGAGCTGCGACACTCTTCGCGACTCTCGCGCTCCCTTCTGCCCTCGGTCGCCAACCATCCCAAAAGCTAGAATCAGAGTCATGACTATGGCTCTGTTGTTTCACTTAGGCGCTTCGGATTGGAATGTTCCCTTCTTTCGCCTGGACCAGGCGGTTCAATGCTCTTTCTTCAGCCTTACTTATTTACCTTGAACATGTGCGGCCGATGTGAACGCGTTGTATTCCACGAGCCTCGATACCCAATCTCCGGAATTCTGCACGCCTCCAGGAAGCCTTGGTTCCTGCGCTCTCTTTTCTCTCTTTATCTCTATGTCCTTTCATAGTTTCGCTCTTTCTCTATCAAGTTCTTTTTAGTTGCTGTCTCCGGTTAACATCTCATTCATCTCCACGACCATGAATGACAAGCATTTCTGAGTTTGGTTATGTCTTTGTTAGAGTCTTTCTTACATCTTTTCCCCTCCCATCCGTTATTCAAAAGTTATTACAGGATCCCTGAGTCCTCGATACCTCAATTTCAAACGACTTTAAGCTCCAGGAAACAAAATGCGAGGTCTATACACCGCCGCTATAATTTTCCTCTTCGTTGGCGCTAACTCGGCTGGCCCGATTGCTTATCTTCATCAAAGATCTGGCCATGCTAGATCTTACGATGAAAGTTCATGGAATTCTATGCTTTCCTCGTCTGTCGTTCCCGCTACGAATCATCTCGCTCACCTGAAGGCCATTACTGTGGACCCAGTCGCTGCAGCCACTCCTTTTTCTCTTGAGACTCCGCGCACGACGAGCACCAAAATGTCAAGGGCTGTCGGGGAAGAGACTGGAATTCATGCATTATATCCGAGAGGAGACCCGACCAGGGCACCTTTCGCAAATTACTCCTCCACTCCCGATGGCGGCAGCATTCCATCAAACCCGATAGTCAGACGTCCCGGTTCAGCTCTCTTGGGCCCAACAACTGGGGCAACCCCTCCAAATAAAGAAGATGTCGAGAGTGACTCGCTGCCCCTGCTCGATCTCCCTCCGATCCTCCTGCCACCTCCCTCAAGCCGCCACCCGCCAACGCCGGGACTGCGGTCATCACCCTGGTGGCCGGTATATTGCAATACCACGTCGACTACCACTATTAGTCAACCCCTGGCCACGGGGTTCGACCCTACGATCGTGGTAGTCACCGTAGGCCCGTCTCCGCCAGATCCTGTTTCTGCAAGCCCGGACATCAAAACCGTCACCGACGTGTTTACCGAGACCGAGACCGTCCGCGTAACCGTCTATGAGTCGCCCACAGCACCACCGCCTGCTCCTGCTCCGGCTTCTCCCACAACGAACGCGGGAGAACTTCCAACTCCAACTCCAGCTACGTCGAAACCGGCGGTGGCTGCCAGCCCAACCGGTCTGACAGTCATAGCGGTGGAGCCAGCACCAACCACGTTGGCAGTCATCCCGGTGGTCACAAATATATTGGAAGGTATATTATGAGGTGCAACGACCCTCCTATGTCACATTAGCTGGAATACCGTCCTGTCTTTGCGCGGGAATTTGGATGCAGAGAGTGTTAAGGTTCGATATTTTTTTTATTAAAATCGAGATATGTGCGGAGAGCGAAAATAGAAGAAGAGATAACGTAATCCACGGCCGAGCCGCGAATACGACCGAACCGCGGATTTTCGCCGCACCCCCGAATCAACATTCTTCAACGCGTCATTTTTCATCATTTTCATATAAAATGCCTTTATCTAAGGAAGCTCGCATGCAAATGGCTATTACCGCATGAAAATATAAAAAAGTCAGATCAAAATTGAAAGCTGCTAAGATATTTGGTGTACCTGAAAGCACCCTTCGCGAGCGGCTTGCTGGCATCAAACCACAATCAGAAACACGCACTAATGGCCATAAATTGACTGCTATTGAAGAAGAATCTCTTGTCAAGCGACTGCTAGATGCAGATAAACAAGGCTTTTCAATTTGGCCAGAGTTTCTGCGTGGAATGGCACAAATTTTACTTTGTGAATGTACACAAGATTCTACTGCAGTCCTTGGAGTCAACTGGGCCTATTCTTTCACAAAATGCTGTCCTGAACTACATACAAGATATAATTGAAGGATTACATACCAGCATGCGAAGCAGGAGGATCCACAAGTTATAAAACAGTGGTTTGAAGTTGTACATGCCACCATTCAAGAGCACGGCATACATGAAGATGATATATGGAACTTTGATGAAACTGGCTTTGCAATAGGACTCTGTACAACATCCGTGAAAGACCTCATACAGTTATCCAGGGAAATTGTGAATGGGTCACAATCATTGAATGTGTGAGCTCTAAGGGGATTTCTATACCACCACTGGTTATCTTAAAGGGACAAGAACAGCAGGCTGCTCAGTATCAAGAACCTAATCTGCATAAAGATACAGGTTGGAAGCTTGCATTAAGTAAGAATGGCTGGACAACTGATGAAATAGGCCTTTACTGGCTGCAGAATATGTTTGATTCATATTCTAAACACCATTCAACTGGTGCAAAGCAGTTGCTTATTTTTGATGGCCATTCTAGCCATCAAACTGCAGAATTTGATGATTTCTGCAAAGAGAATGCAATTATCTGTCTTTGTATGCCTCTGCATACATCTCATCTCCTTCAACTGCTGGATGTGGGTGTTTTTGGGCCGCTCAAACGCGCATACGGCAAATTGGTTGAGGGGATGATGGTAGCCAGAAACAACCATATTGATAAGGAGGATTTCCTGCATCTATATTCTCCTGCGCG
>NW_027192527.1:4260035-4289387 GCF_041956765.1 Thermoascus crustaceus | reverse complement strand
GGGAGGTCTAGATCACATTCAGCAGCTTGATATGCAAGTTGAGAAGCAGGTTAAGGAGCAAGCATCTAGGCCTCGCAAGCGAGCTCCACAACGCTGCAGTGGTTGCGGGACTGTTGGACATACAATATGGAATTGTCCTAATAAATAGCTTCCTATTCTACTACTAGATAATCTAATTTAATGGCGTTGGTGGTTGAACAGCTTCAAGAACGTGGTAGGGTGCGGCGAAAATCCGCGGTTCGGTCGTATTCGCGGTTCGGCCGTGGATTACGTTAGCAGAAACAATGTATGTAGTTTTACTCTCTATTTGAATACCCATGCAGAACGATTGACATGACAAGCGCAAGCCCATCGTACATGATAAACATTCCGGCTCGCTTTAACTTCTTTCGAATCGAAATCGGACAGAAGTAAAAATCTGTACAACTCACGTTATTTTTATATGATCTAATCTAATCTGATTTGATCTACACAGTTCAATCCAGTCCAACGTGCCGTGCGTGCTGACAGTAGATCGAGCGAGCGATCGATCGATCGATCTGCTTAAATTAGGGAGCTCTCTCGTATGACGGAGTACGATCAAAGAGGATATTTTGCCTGTCCTTGTTGCTAGCATCCTGGAGACGCACAGGGAACCCTGTCAGAGGGTAATATTTTCTCCGTCAAGATACCTACCTACCTCTAGGTAGGTACTATACTAGCTTCGGGGGCTTCAACTCTGACGCTTGTCATGGTCCACCTAACCAACTGCATTGCCAAGAATAAGCAAGCATTCTGATTCTGAGGCGCACAAGTATCGCATGCTGCTGATTTGTTGTGCTTGTCGCGGCGGCTAGTCGTTTGTGCGACCCGCCGCAGGACGAAGGTCGGGGGGGGGGGGGCATGGAGCAGGGGTTGAGTGCACTCGAAGAGCGCTGTTTCTCGGGCAGACCCATCGAGAACGCCCTGTCTCTGTCTTTCCGCCGCAGAATCGAGGTCACGGTTGGCCTCACCTACCTCATACAATCCCCGCTCAACGGCGGGGAAGCCTTGGAACAAGTATCCGCAGAATACCGCCTAAAAAGATGCTTAGACCGACTCTAGCCGTTCGAGATTTGTCCTATGCGTCATCCCTTGCACTTAGGCTGGCTGCGCCGCCTCAAAATCGAAGCGAAAAGACGCTGTCCATGACACTTCTGTGCTCCTAAGGCACGCGAAACTGAGCCGTCGTATGTTTATCAATCGTCTTTAAGAACAGTACTTTTCACTGAAACGGTACCTAGTCTAGGTAATCCGCTGTTGATCCCTAGTATGATTAGCAGCAATTGCGCAGAGCACATTGTTCTACTCGAGGAAGGCTTGCCGGTACAAGAGGCGAGGCTGGAGCCAAGTCAGGAGCTGCGTTAGGCGCTGGGCCGGACATACACTAGGTTGCCATATCTTTCGGCACCCCCACCCCTTGTTCAAGCAACTTAGCTTGCTGCTTTTGCTATATTGCGATCTGGGCTGGGTCTGTCGAGGGTCTGTGGCCTATCATAGTGTCCAGGTACCCCCAGTGGCTTCAAAGTTGGCTATAGAATGGCAATCCACCAAGACAGCAGGTAGCAGCGGAGGGAGTGACAAAAGATATGGCACAGTACTGTAGTGCGGTGGTTAGGTACACGAGGATGCGATCCATTGTTTGCTTCTTGGATATGGTTCCTTCGTCTGATCACCACTAGCAGGGAATTTCCCCTTCTCGGCTTCACCATCGGTTTTAAACCATCTCAAGTTTTGACTAGTATAATATGCTTGTTATTACCGCTGGTCTTTACAGCAGGGGTGTTTCCTTGTGTACCACGGCCTCCTTGCCAAAGCTGCATAAAACCTGACTCGAAAACAGAACCCCGCCCTGCTCATGTTTGCTCCCACTGATCTGATATAATCCCCAGCATCTACGGCATCTACTAGTCTTTCCGTGATCAGGAATATCGCATTGCAACATCTTGTTTAGCCTTTCTCGATCTGTCTTTATAATGCATCATGTCTCTCCGACCTAACCGATTCCTGCACCAAAGCTACACCATAACGTCTCAGGGCCTAGACGGCTGTTTAGCCTCTATCGACAGGCAGCACAGCACTTACATGACATATGCAGGCTTGTCCCTAATACTGAACATTGGTGGCCAGTGTATTAGCGCCGACTTCGGAAGCATGTGTATTGTTCCGCGCCCATTATAGTTGTTGGTTCCTGTAGTTAAATAATCAACTGCCCATGTCGCTTCATGCTTGCTCCGAGTAGTACGACCTTTTTTATTGTGTCCATCTCTAACCAGTTAATTCTCATCTAGCCCGCACCTCATCTGGTTTATGTGCATACAGACCTTGGATAATCCAGCTTGAGGGAAGCCTATTCTGCGTCTGTTCGAATTTTCGCTTTCAAGGAAGGCCTTGTTATGGCTGAATCCGGCATTACTACAAGCCAGAATGCCGCACCTCCTATTGTAGTTGACACTGAGGTTCGCGAAATCTAATGTCTCCTTTCTCTGATATCCATCATGGCTTCTAACCGCTCTTCTAGTCTACCGAAAATGACTCTTCTTATGGAGATGAAATGTCAGAAAAGCTCTACTCTTAGACTGTCAGACGGCTGATACATGTCAGTTCAAATTACACTGCTTCTCTCACATCATCAGTCCTTCACTATCGGCAGGAGAACGGCAGAAGTTACCATGCATACTGCGATGGCCGTAGGTTTTATTACACTTGAAATTATATTCGCTGATTGGAAACAAAGGCTACCTGATTCCGAACGACGAAGAAGAAAAGGATAGGTTGGATATGATACACGAGATGATGATGACAATGACGGGACGGAAACTATTCCTTGCTCCGATTGGCGAATCACCGCAGCGTGTCATTGACCTGGGCACGGGGACTGGAATTTGGGCAATTGAATTTGGTGAGAACCACCTGGGACATCTATTTCAACACGTTCCTGACGGCCAATAAAATTACAGCCGATGAGTTTCCTGCCGCAGAGGTAAAAAGCTTTCAAAAACTGCTGGATGCTATTTGCATGAATTCAACTGAAACTCTTGTTTAGGTCATTGGCAATGACCTAAGTCCCATTCAGCCAACTCAGTGGGTGAACCGAACACTTTTCCGCTGGAAAAAGGCTCTAAGAGATGATATATAGGGTACCTCCAAATCTGAGATTCATCGTCGATGATTTCGAAGATGAGTGGCTATACGAAAATCAAAAGTTTGACTTCATTCATGCTCGGTTTCTCACATGCTCTGTCAGGGACTATGGCAGGCTCCTGGAGCAATGTTACAAGTTAAGTTTCTCTAATCAAATCTGTTATTATATTCTTATTGACTGGATTAGACACGCCGCTCCTGGAGGGTGGGTCGAATTTCAGGACTGGGATGCAAGGGTGTATTCAGAAGATGGGACAATAAAGAATACGTCCATAGAGCAATACTATGACACAATCATCCATGCATTTGAAAAAGCAGGTTACGTTGCATGTCCAGGACCACGACTAGAAGAGTGGTTTCGTAAAGCCGGCTTCGTTGACATTCATGTTGTGAAATATCAAATCCCCATGGGGACCTGGCCGAAAGATAGGCATTTGGTATGTTTCTCTTCTTATTAATATCAATAAAAGTACCAGTCTTCCAGTTTACTAACAGTCGATCATAGAAAATACTGGGGACTTGGAATCTGATGGAGGCTGAAACCGGGTTTCAGGCGGCTGCCATGGCGGTCTTGACAAGATACGAAGGGTGGACTGAGGATGAGGTGAACATCCTTGTGGCCAAGACCAAGAATGACGCTAGGAACCGTGACATCCATGCATTCTTTTACTTGTAAGTAAGAATATGGGTCCTTGCTTGTGTGGGCATGAGATTAACCCATCTCAGTTACGTCGTCTATGGTCGGAAACCGGAATGATCTCAGATGATACGAGCCTGTATCGATATCCCCTGGGCAGATCTAACATGAATGTCTATTTTCGGTCGTCGAATCTTCCTAAGAGTCTATGTCAATTTTGCGGTTATTGTGTCTCACTTCATCTTGCGCTCAAATTTATTCCTTTGTCTATAAAGGCTAGAGATATCTTGGCCATCCTTTTCAGTAATATCTATGGGAAATATAATGTTCTCTTGATGTCGAAGCTTTCCATACCACATCGAACCAAGCTTCTTGAAGAGCCCTACATATGCCTTTTGGAATTTTGAGGTGCGATTGAACACCATGATACTTGAAGATCTCCGATAGCCAGAAAAGGCAATAAGTATTGCTAGGATTACTGGTTTTTGTTTTAAGAAATGACTCAAACAGAATTTGCCAATCGAACCCGTTAATCAATACTTAAATCTCAGAGCTAGCTATTACACGGGGGGTAATGAATGCATAAGAAATCATTCTAGCAATGAGAAGGGCAAACACGGCCTTAGTAAGACCGGAATGTAAAATCAAAAAGCTCCCAAGGGTGACTTAATGTCACATCGGGCCGCTGAGTCCCTAACAGTTTGTGAACTGAGGGGCGATTTGGAGTGATCAGAAAACTTCCCTTTCGCCCTCTAATGGTGCCCTGGTACTGACCTGTTGCGTCAGGTGAGGCAGGCCGGATTATCTGAGAAAGTAGGGGACGTGTAAACTATGACAAACTATTGTGGGACTGGAGCAGCTTGACTACTTCCTCATGTCCATTCTTCTCTTTTGCAGCTGATAGTGGTGTGCGTCCCCTGGAATCCTTGGAATTTGGGTCAACACGCCCAGTGGAAAGGAGTAGTTTGACTACTGCTTCATGTCCAAACAGTGCCGCATAGGATAGAGGTGTCTGTCCATAAGAATCCTTGGGGTCTGGGTCAACACGACCAGTAGCAAGCAGTATCTCAATTACTTCCTCGTTCCCAGGATTGCTGCCTGTAATAGCGGTATGCGTTTCTCATGAAGATCCTTAGAATCCGGATCGACGCGGCCCGTGGCAAGCAGCAGCTTGACTACCGCGTCATGTCCACCAAAGGCTGCGTATGCCAGGGGTGTATTACCTTCAAATCTTTCGAGTCCGGGTCGACATGCTCAATGGCCAGCAGTAGCTTAACGACTGCTTCATGGCCCTTCTCGGCTGCCAGAGAGAGTGGTGTCTGTCCATTATAAGCCTTGGACTCTGGGTTAACCTTGTCTGTAGCAAGCAAAACCCTGGCGACCTCCTCAGGCCCATATATTGCCGCTACTGAAAGTGGCGTCCCTTTTAAGCTCCAGGAGTTTGGGTCAACACCATCTGTGGAGACCAGCAACTTGACCACCGCCTCGCGCCCGTGCTTTGCTGCTCATGCTAGTGGTGTCTCCAAGCTGGAATCTTTAAGATCTGGACCATTCACATTTTTGAGTAGCAATGCTATCGTCTCCCTTAATCCAAAGTATGCTGCAAGGTGTACTCCTGACATCTTTCTTGGCGCCACTCCTCGAAAAAGCAGGCCTGTATGCATTTGGATATCGATAATTGCCTCTACAGAGGCAGAAATCTTATCCTCGTTCTCTAGAAAATGCATAATAAGCCGATCTTCTTCTATGGAAGCTGCATGAGCATAAAATCCCCGGTTCTGTGCTGCGTAGTCATGAAGGATATTTGACAGTAATCGCTCCTCAGACTGGTCCTCTGTCTCGCGGCCAGTTTCAAAGAAATCAAATGAAAGATATGTAGCACATATCCTTGCAGTATCAGCCTCAGCATTAGGGAACCAAGAAGTCCAACTCCGTTCGAAGTATTCCTGGGTTGTATAGTGGACTAAGCGGATGATATCACTATTTTTATCAACAGTGACCAAGCCACCACACACAGAGACCATGTCTTCAATGTCTGGGAGATTTTCTTTGTCAAGTTCATGCTCACCTATCTCCACGGCAAGAGCATGTTGAAATTCAAAGGTGGTCAGATGTCTCCTGGCGCAAGTGATTCATGATAAAACCTTTGCAAGCTCCTATGAATCCGGAACTTGACCTTGGATTCTCTCCATGGCCTGTGCATACGCATGATAATACGCTGCACTACCTGTTGGAAGTCTTTTCAAAGCATCTCGGACTGCCTTGGGTGATTTCTTGCCGATCAGTGAATGTAGATGGAGCTGTGCAAGGAGAAACCTGACCAGATATTAGCTCACCTGCTTGCTTGAATCAAAAAAAATCTCCAAGACCATACAGTCCATCAACTGCCTTTATGAGTTCGGTCTTGATCTCCTGCAGTTCAGAATTGCGCAAGACAAACGACGGCAGTTCTGACAGATGACCGTCCAAAAATATTTTTCCACATCCTCATCATCAGCACGGATCTCTCATGTCGGACTGCGTTCGAATTTCTTCATAATCTCTGGGGTAAACCGTGATGTCGCAAAGAGGCTTGCTCCAGTCCTGCTCTGGAGTCCAAAGATCTCTGAAAGAAACTTTCCTTGGCATTGGCATTTGTTCAGCGCATCAATGATGATGAAAAACCTGGAATAGTCGGTAATAACAGATTGTATCGCTCTTTGGATTTCCTCGAGTGATGGCTGGGATTGTCTGCTTTTGTGGTTCCCATACAGGTTCTTGACACTTTCAGACACGAAAGGCTGTCTCTGTACCAGTTGTTTCAGAACACTTGCCAGTAGATCCTCAAGCGTTTGCTCATGTCGCTGTCTGAAGTTGCAATAGAGATATGCGATACCCACAGTAGCGTCATCTTGGAATGTTTTCCAAAGGTAGTCGACGACAATGGACGTGAGTATTGTTTTCCCTGCTCCTGGGATACCCGGACAGAATAGTGTCCGCTTGCTTTGATCATTGAGCCATTTCTGGAATGCTTCTGACTTTAGAAGCCACTGCCCAGTGCCTTTCTGTCGCCTGCTAATGAGGCCATTGTGGTGACGAGCATAGTTGACTGGTGTAAGCCAATCAGCGATGGCTTGACGCTCTCGGTCGTCTTGATACTGGTTTAGGTGATAAACAGCAGCTTTTGTAGCAAAGGACACGGAGCTACAGTATATTGCTTGAGTTGGTGATCGTTTAAGTGGAGAGACGGAGGGAGAGTGGAATCCTTACCTAGTTATCTGCCCAAGAAAAGGGTTGAAAAGTCCAATATTCGACGTGATCCGGCTTCGAAACTCATCGATGTCCTTTGGGTCCCACTTTAACCTCTTCCAGATTCGTCTGGACTTCCCGCTTAAGGTCTTAGAGCTAGAGTCCAGTTCCATGTACTTGTCCAGCTCTTTATCCAACTGTTCGAGGACATGACGGCATCCTTTTGCTATACCATCCAGTTCAGCCTTTTGCTCACTGGTGAGGTCACGCTGAGTGAGGACGTCCTCGATATCTCGAAGAACAGTAGAAAGGCTCTTTATCTCATCAGAGATGCCTTTGAATTGCCTAGGAGCATCGACAAATTGCTTCCGAATCTTGTTTGCATGCTGGAAAACAGTAATGAAGTCGCCCACGCTGCATCCGAAGCTCATCGTGATCTGGATGTTGCTTCATTAAATTAGATGGCAGGTCGTTTCAACTCTGTAGGGCTCACGAAGTTGATCAGGAAAGAATCTGGTGGCGGTCCCCAGTACTTTATGAGTACCTAGGTACTTGATAGAAAGGTCAGGCTCTGCATGTAATCTGAAGTGGAAGCAAGGACCTAAAAAGAGAGAAGAGGGCTTCGTGCGGGAACCTCAGGACGAGGATGACCAGAAGAGGCAACGAGGTCGCCGGGCTGCGACATACTAGGTAAGTATCTAAACGGCCGCAGAAAATCAGCCTATAAACCATAGATTTAACATGTTAATAAAGAGCAGATGACATAAAGAGAGCAAATATCCCTTTTAGCGGATTATGAAGGAATTTGCATCGTACACGCTGGTATATGCACTATTCCAACGGCAGACCGTTAATCGTGTTCGCTACCCCCTTTCATTATGGGGATACTGTCGCTATCCGTAGCTTTCTTGTTTTTCATCATCGTGGCACACGGATAAAGAAAAAGGAATCATGTGAATGGATACCCCCCTGAGACATCTTATGTTGTCATGGGGGCTTCCCAAAGTTCTTAATAAACCACATCTGAGTACCTGATTAGTATACATGACAGTCATTATTCCATATTGTTCTACTCTATAGGCTTGTACATACAGAACACTGCTTTGTCAAAACTTTCTTTAGTACCATGAGGCCTCGTCCAAGTAACCTGCCTCGTCGCCTTTACTAAACCAATTGCGCTGTCTCGCTTAGCGATTCGGAGTATCTCATATCGCCCATTACATGATCTCATGCGATTTCTTTGTTCTCCTTTATCCTCAAGGTCACTTGTTTCAACCTCTAGTTCAGGGTCACTTGACTTAATTAGACCTCTGGATTACCAAGATTGCTGAGCTAGATCACAACGTCTAATGAGCCAGCTGATCCTGTGATTTAATTGGATGATTCATGTGAGCAAGATGGGTGATCTATAACTTGGATAGGATTATATAACATGGCCTAATTATGCATTCTTTTCCTTCGTCTAGTGCTTGTTTTTTCTCGCTTAAGAGAGGATAGGCAGAGGCGTTCGCCTGGAAGATGATAGAAGAAATGGTAAAATTGTTTAAATACAACTTTTTATATAGCTAGATCATAAAAGAGAAAAGCAATTCCGTCAATAGTGTCTCCTGAATCATGTTTCAATTCTTGTCGTAGCTCGTAGAACTTTCGTCCCTTTTCGTATCCATCCATCCATTCAAACTCATTTGCAAACATTTCTTACAATGCGGAAAGCACACCTCCCGCTTCAGCAAACCTCTTCTGATATTCCTTGAGACTAGCCCACTGCCGTAGCTCTTCTTCTTCGCGGTGGTGATCGCTCACGTAGCTCATCGCCTTGTCTCCCGTGTCGGGAGCGACCCCAGGACTGCCTGCAGTCCCGGGCCCAAGGCGCTCAAGGCGCATCAAAGTGTCGATAAACGCGGAAAGATAGGATTCCGCCTCCTGCTTGGTGAGGGGATGTGGACTTGATATGGTAGTGTCGGGCGTTCCAGGGGCTGGCTCATGCGGAAGATTGAGCAGGGTGGATGCAACTTGGCGGACTTTGTGGGTCTGACATCGGGAGTATGAGATCCAGAAGAATAGAAAGTATAAACGGAACAGGAGAGGTAATAACTTACGAAGCTAGCACCGTTTGGTTCCATGTTGACCTCATTGACTGTTGTCAGTAGGGCGAAGAGGTCCTTGATGACCAGGCCACGCTCCTCGGCCATCATCCTACCTATAGGATCTGTTTGTGCATGTATCTCTTCCGGGGTCATAGTTGGCCCACCGTATTCCGACTTCACTGGAGTAGAAGTGCCTGAGGACTGTTTCTCAGACGACCTCTGAATCACCTTGTACGCCTCGTATAAGCTCCAATACTTCTCGACAAGATACGACCTCGTGCTTAACTGGCTAGCAATCATGTTCGCTTTCTGAATCTCGTACTGCACTGTACGATCCTCCCTTGGGTTCTGGTCATCGGTTGCGTGGAAATTCTCGAATCCGTGTCCATCAGGACCGCTAGAAGGCGTGCCAGCCTGCTGTAGTGCCAGCTCTGGCGGGACATTTGCAAGGGCACTTTTAGCATTCTGCAAGCATTCCCAGATGACCTTTCTCTGACGTTCCCAGTCGAACACCTCATCACTTCCAAAAGCCATCTCCAAGGCTGATAACGAATTATACGAGTTCATGACTCGTACATTTGCATTAAAACCCGTGAGCTTAGGTACAACTCCAGCAGGCTGCGGTTCAACATGCGTAGAGAAGATATATTCATCGTCGACCTCAAGGGGCAGCGGTGGGTAGCGTTCCGTTGGGGACTCTGGAGGAATGTATACCCGTCCGTCAGTCGACCCCAGCTGTTGCAATGTCTGATAGCTAACAAAGCAAATGTAAAATAGACGTCGTCCTAGCTCCTGTTCAATGATGTCGACATGATCGTCAGAGATGCCGCTAAATGGCTCCTGCGATTGCGATGATGAAGAAGCTGGACTCAACGACGGTATCAGGAGCGGCCGCCTGAATAAGTCGTAGACTCGTAGTATTGTAGTACACTCTCCGAAATATATTCGGCACCGGCGCATGTCGTATACATATCCTGCACAGAGGCCTAGTAAATAGCTGATAGCTGCATCGTAGACAGTCGCACGTTTGTCCAGGTATCCAAGACCTCGAGCCTGGATGGCAACGTCGTGGCACCTCCTGACTAATGTGATTGAATTCGGAAACTCCTTCTTTTCGGCCTCCGTTTTTAGACGAAGCTTTGGCCTTCGCGGGAAAGAGGCAACCAAGGCTCCAATCATGGAGGCCAGGAGTGCCAAGAATGTTCTATTGGTGGTATCTTCTCTTTTCTCGAATGCATTTCGAAAAGTAGGTTCATGAGGAATGGGAATCAAAGGATGTATATAGGTAAAGTAATCATCAACCAGGAGTCGTAACGTCTGCAGAGAACATATGGATTCTCCAGAAATTGTTCGCGGCGCAGGCTGGACGCCAATGGAAGACACCGCTTTTGCATCGGACACCTGTTCCGATGCGTTTAACGAGCTAGCAGCAGAAGTCCCAAGTTTCTGTTTCTTGAGTGCCTCTGCGTGTCGGTTAGGTGGACCACGACGTCTACTTGGTCTTTCGTATGTGCAGGGTATATCCAAGCTCGCACATGATCGGCAGGGTGGTCCGCTTTCATCGCACTACAGTTACTGATATTAGAGCACCATCATGTGGCCTAAATAGAGATAATAATACCTTGACCTTCCGGATGCTGCAGGCATCACACGCCTTCCGCAGCCTCGTTTTGCCGTCCATTGGTGGACGAGGTGGACTAGGGTCATTGTGCTTTAGGTACTGACCGAACAAAGGTACATTATTTGGAGAAGTCATCGGAATAAAGAGCTCATCTTTCTGCCGTCATATATGTTCTTGCTTAAGCAGATACGCCGCTGGAGGTACACCAGCCATTCAGTGAGAAGTTCAGGAGAATGTAGTTCCAAGACACAACAATGATAAGGATGTTTATCGAAAGGAAAATAAAAGACAAGATAGAGGACCACAAGCTTGGGTTCTAAAGGACTTAGAATGCTCAAAGTCAGTTCGAGAAGTGGCAGCGCATGGTAGGTAGTCTAGAGGCACTTTGCTATTGACAAGCAGCGACACTAGGAGTTGTACTGTGCCAAGAGGAGCAAATTCACATATTGGACACCAAAAGGTAAAGCAGCTGCAGCATCAACACCACATTTCGAGTCCGAGACAACTGTAAATTTCGAGTATCACCAACGTGTCTCTAGGGGGTTTTTTCAAGGTTTCAGGTGGACGGTGGCCACGGCGGCATGCGATCACGTGGCGCACGTAATCTGCCCCAGGCAGTCGTTGCTTCTGCGCGGAATTCTAAGTCCGAGCTTATCAGAAAGCCCAATTTCGTCTTCGACAGCGGCAGTCGTTCTGCGTTAGATGAAGGCATCTCGATGCGCAAGTTCTGCATAATTGTCGAGAGTCCTTGTTTCCAGCTCGGCTTCTGGGGAACCTACGGACAGCTCCACCCCGACCGCTGAGGTTATGCCCCATGGTCTTCTCCGGCCTACTTTCCTTCGGTACAAAGTAGATAGGTACCCCGGGCACCTGGGCAATATAAACAGAAATGCCGCAAGTCTGCAAATGTGGACTATAGGGCAAGAGACCCTTGGGAGCATGGTCGTACCGCGTCATTTTCTGTGCACAGCAGATATTGTGGCAGAATCGTGTCAGCCATTTACTTGTACTACCCTTGTCCCTGGATCTCTATGATGTCCTGGAAACTGAATTTATATGAGGATCTTAGAGGATTGCTATGACATCGATTTCAGTGACCATGTCGCTAAAAACCCTCCCGCAACGACAGTAATAGCAGTCACTGAACTGGGTAGATAAGGAATATCTTTGCATGACACAGCGGAATGCAACTTGGAGGTATATTTGCGACCATGCAAATAGTGAAAAACAGTCATCCTCGGGAACATACCACCATCCAAGAATATAGGGCCATGATATAGACTCATGCAAAATCGTCCCGGTACTCATCCTCCGGTCTAGTAGGCCTTTGCTCAACTTGTCTCCTTCTCCGCTCCATGTCGACAGCCCACCTAGCAGAACCAGCTGCTGTAGACATGAGGAAAAACATAGAGAGAACAGGAACAAGCTGAAGCATCAGGGCAACTGTTCCAAAGCTGCATTGTTATCGTCAATAAATAGAAGTCAACATTTAATAGTGGAAAATGAGTCTGAACTCACGTGGTATATTTCAACTGTCGTTTCCGGACAAATTCCTTCCTCTGTTTCTTGGAGAGGTCCAACAATTGGAAGTATCTCCAGTGGTGGAAGGGCCCCGCTCTATAACCAGTCAAAATGAGAAACATCGGTGTTCCAGCCACGGGTATGAGGTTCAGTGGAAGTAAGAGAATGAATTCCACGATTTGCCTTAGTGAAAATGGTGAATAAACCGCACTCGTCAGTGGCTTCCCCAGCCTCTTCACAGGATCTGATCCATCTGGATATATGATCCTCAACCTGCTAAGAAGTTCCTCCTCGCCCTCGTTCAAAATAACGGCATCGAAAATGTCAACCAGGGTCTCGTCGACAAAGAAAGCTTCGAACAGCGCGGCGACTATAGCAGCTCCTTCTCCCAGAACAAGAAATACGCCGTTAACCCAAGCGCCAGAGCCCTGGAAAATGGCTAGGAACGCAACCTGAGGCAGGTATGTAAAGAGAAACAGGATGGTGTATATGAATGCGGAGAGTAGGACTATCGGGAGAAGCCGCGCGCGGAATAGGGGCCAAAGAAAGGGGCGTGAAGCGAAATAATATATACCCTTGAAAATAGCAAAAAACGGTCAGCAAAAATCTCTAATACATAATCACAGCACAGCATATATGCCCTGATATAGAGCGTCTAGGGGCACTGACCCGAATCGGATATAGCCAGGCTGCACTGTCAGGATTCAAGCGATTCTCCATCTTGGGTCGTCCAAGGAGATGTCATATCTCAGATCAACGAGCAAGTTGCAGGCGCAATGAGACAGAATAAAGGTTTAATCACTAAGCCAGATCTAGCACATAAGAGAGCAGCGTGGGCGATACATTCTGAGATCGCAATCTGGCAAGTCTTGATCAGATGTTCAGGAGCCGCGTGATGAGAAGTATTTGCCAAGACGCTTATCGATAAGCCAGCTGACCGGCTATAAAGCCCACAAAATTTTCAGTTCCTTCAGCTTTTTCTTTCTCCATCATAAAACGCCCCTCCTTATTCACTCTAAGTTCCACATCGCTCAATGGATAATCTTGGAGGGGAAACGGGAGGGGAGAAGGATGGAAGACGCTGATCTTACCCCGAAACTCTCAATTTTTGCATGGGGGTCTTTGGAAATGATTTTCAGCATACATTTATTATTTCAGAAATGCGACCGGGCGCCCATAGGGACACGTTAGCAGTCTTGTCATTGACGAATACCGCAGCTGTCTACTAAAGTTTGCAGGTACTAAGCAGCGCGTCCCTCAATTACGTCCACGATCTCCTCTAAGCTGCGGACGGTCGCTGTCGGCTGTGATTCGGGTAGGACTCTGTCTATCCATCCTCGACCTGCTCTGTCGACCCAGATGGCCTTCATTCCACTCCTTAAGGCCCCGACAACGTCAAATGGATTACCACTGACTAGCCACATATCCCCCATACGCGACTTCTTGTCCATTTCCTCGGCCAGGTGCTCGTATACTGCGGGTGCGGGTTTGTATTTTCTGACATGGTCGACGGTGATAATTTTGCGGAAGACGTCAGCTTTGGGCGATAAATCCTTTGAATGTAACACCGAGTTCGTGACCATTTTTGTTGTCCCGTTGGAGAACACAACTGGAGTGATCTTCGGCTTAGAATCGAGCTTGTTCAGAGCCGGTATCACGTCCGGGAACGTAGATAAGGAGTCATAGGCCGCCATGAGGTTTTCGATGGCTTCATGCCCCAACATGACCTTGTTCTCATCCAACGCTTCTTGCAGAGCATGTCTTGTAACCATGAAGAAATTGTCCCACTCATCTATTGGAACGTGAGCCAACTGAGTAAATTCTGTGGACGTGAGATGACATCCTACCCATGCTATTTAGTCTCCATGTGTACTCGAGTTGATAGCGTCTCCATGCTGCGGCTATTGATTGAGCCTTCTCTTGACCGGTGTACTCAGCCAGTTGCTCCACGATTGACTCGGTAGAGAGCAGGGTGCCATAAAGGTCAAACGCGACGATGATCTCTTTATGCGCCATTTTCAATCTGACTGTCACATAGACAAAAGTATATCTCGGTGTATATATCCTTCTATATAAGGACGACGGAGGGCGCTCTCTAAACCCGAGGTCGTAGCTTGCTCTCGCAAAATGATGTCAATCTTGGGAACGCTGGAAAGCGGGGCTGGGGCGATCGCCGCACCTCGGGTCATCGTTTCTCGAGGACCTGCGGACTCGCACGGACTTACATTGACCGCATTTACTCCATGGGCTTTCAAGGGAACAGTGAAGGCAATTATGAAGTGTTCAGGGAATGTGTCTCCGGCTCCATTGTCGAGAAGTCGGAGGAGAAGCCTGCCAGAGTTTCCAAGAGAAGGGCGCAGAAGGCGAAGCGCCATCTGAAAGATGAGAACGTCTCGAGTGTCACTGAAAGAGCAGACCCAGAAGAACTGGCAGATTTCATTGATGTATCTTCTCTGAAGCAGTTGATACTAACACCGCTAACTAACATGCCTTAGTTCATAGCTTCGGAAACCTTTTCCTCGCTACCTGCGGAGCTGCAGGAGCTGTCATATGCCGCACTTCAACGCGACGACTCGTTAGCCCGTAAATATACAGTCCCAATCCGCCGGACTCTCCTTGAATCACTCACCGCGGCTGTGCCACTCTCAGTTTCTGAATCGTTGTCTGTATATGGTCTCATGCCTGAACCGTCAGACTTGTCGGATTTCCTGGGCCCAGTCCTCAACGAGTACATATCAAGTGTAACGACCGGTCCTCCTGTCTGGGCAAAAACTCGAACAAGCGCCTGCGAGATATGCGAAAGAGATTGGATACCGTTGTCATACCACCATTTGATACCTAGAGCGGTACATTCTAAGGTGCTGAAGAAAGGGTGGCATGACGAATGGATGTTAAACAGCGTCGCGTGGCTCTGTAGGGCCTGTCACAGCTTCGTGCATCGGATGGCTAGTAACGAAGAACTAGCCAAAGAATGGTACACCGTTGACAGGATCCTGGAAAGAGAAGATGTGCAAGAGTGGGCAAAATGGGTCGGAAGGGTCAGATGGAAGGCAAAGTGAGATCCGGCGTTCAGCAGATGCCATTCAGCCTGGGTTTGATATAATAATTGATTATTCCTTCCATGGCATCTTGTCTAAACTAACCTTATAGATCCTTCTTGACTATATGGGTCAAAAAAATTTTTTGAACCACTACATGCCCGGATCCTTTTGAATGTTCACGGCGTTCTTCTCGAGCATTTCCATGAGAGCTTCTTTGATAGTGGAGCTCATGGCCCGGTTTTATTTCTCTGTTGTTTACTTTTGGAATACAGACATATGCTTCGCCCCACGGTGCTTGGTGAATTCGGGATTCCGCTTACTTCAGGAGTGTCTGCTCCTTTTCCTGCTCCCTTAGACAATGCTAGAACAGTTCTATCAGACAAGGTCTTGAATAGAGCAACATCGGGCAATAATGGCTCAATGATCATCAAAAGACAAAAAGCATGGAATAAACACTCGATATTTCTTATTGACGGAGGAAATATTCAAAGATTGGATTTTATCCACCGGGCAGAGCCTCTACTATTGTCAAGTCTTTAGCACAATGCATTGATGCCAAGTTGTTTACAATATTTCTGTTCCATTCACTTCTACCCTCCCTCGTTGCTATGCCAGTGAATTTGAAAAACACAGCGGCCCCCCGTAGCGGAACAGTCATTCATTGCTCGCGGTCCCTTGTTTTGATCCTTTCTGTCCAACTACTCGTCTACACGTCCTTATTTATCTCTCTCTCTCAACCTCTCCACCATCGAGCTCTCTGACCGTTCGACCTGCGCGAGGAATACCTTCTCGTTCTGCTTTGCCAGAGCTATCTATCATCTATTGGAGTACTCTCTGAGATTTCCAGACACCTACTTCAACTTCTGTCAGTTCTCTGACCCGCTTTTCGAACCCTACTCCTTCGAAATCCTGCAGCTGTGTTGTGGACCTGAAGAAGCTTCCTGCATTGCAGTCTTCAGAGCCTCTCTCTACGCTCGAAGCTCGTAGCAGTGCCTCGCTCAGTTCTCCGATCGACTTTTTTTCAAACTCGACTCTTTGAGCTTCGACCTCATTCAGCTGTGTTGCAAGTCTGAAAAGAGAGACTTCCTGTCTTGCAGTCTTCTGTCTTCAGAATCTCTATACGTCCGACTTTGTACCTCTTCAGTACCCTGACCAGCTCCTCCTTTCAAATCCGACTCCTTGGAATTCGATTTATTCTGCTGTGTTACGGGCCTAAAAAGGCATCCTGTGTTGCAGACTTCAGAGCCACCTTCTATCTTCAGAAGCTCTCTACGTTCGACTTTGTACTTCTTTAGTACCCTGACCAGCTCTTCTCTTGGAATCCTACTCCCTTCCAATTCGACTTTTCTTTTTCTGTGTTACCGATCTGAAAATAGACTTGCAATCTTACGGTCTTCAGAATCCCCTTCTGTCATCAGACCTTTAGAGAGCTACGTTCTACTTTTTCTCAATTCCCCTACCAGCTCTTCTTCTTGAGTCCGACTCATTCTATCTCCTTCGGCTGTGTTGGCTGTCTGTAAAAAAGAGTTCCTGTGTTACAGAATTCAAAGTCTTCTATCCTAAGAACACTCGAAAGCTACGTTCGACTCCATACCTCTTCTCAGTTTCCTGACTAGTCGTGCTTTCGAATCCGACTCTGGAATTCTACCTACTTCGACTTGTGTTGCCGATCCGAAAAGAGATACTTCCTATCTTACGATCTCCAGAACCTTTCGAGAACTACGTTCGACTTTCTATCTACTTCACGGTTCCCTGTCCGGCTCCTCTTTTCGAATCCGGCTCTAAAATTCTACCTTCTGCGACCTGTGTTGTCTATCCGAAAAGAGGTACCTCCTGCCTTACGGTCTTCGGAGTCTCCTTTTATTTTGGCAACCTCTCAAAAGCTACATTTGACTCTGTACCTCTTCTCAGTCCTCTGTCCGGCTCTTCTTTTCGAACCTGACTCTGAAATACTACTTCATTCGACAGTGCTGTGAACTTGCAAAGAGACTTCCAGTCTTACAGTCTTCAGAAACCCATTCTGTCTTCAGATTTCTTGAGAACTACGTTTGACTCTGAACTTCTCGACTCCTTGACCAGCTCTTCTTTTTTCAATCCGATTCCTCGATATTCAATCTCCTTCAGCGGCGTCCCGAATCTGAAAGGGACTTCTTGTCTTATAGTGTTCAGAACTTCTCTCTACATTCCACTCTAAGTCTCTTCTCAATATTCTAACCGGCCTTTCTTTTCGAACCCGACTCCCTGAAACAACCACTTCCTTCAGCTGTGTTCTGAACCTGAAAAGAGACACTTCCTGTCAAAATGGATAACTACATGCACCACCTTTTCGAAAATATCATCTCGGAGCTCGCTACGGCGATGAAATCCCATGAGAACAATTTGGCGGCGGATAGAATGGCACGCTTTCAGGTAAATCCACGCTTTCAGATAAATCCACGTCCAATCTCAGGATGCGTACGGGGCTTTCTTTTTGCAGATACTGACGACTGGTTTCAACATGTAGAACAACCGCCTTGTCCAGGTGTACCTAAGATATGCGAACGGTATTGTCAAGGACGCAGTCGCCCGCGGTCATGGCCACAAGATATCCCGGGCACGGATCGAATACGACATCCTGGCGAGCGTCGACAAGGAGAACTTCCCCCTGGAGTTCAAGCTCGCGTGCACGAGCATGGTGTGTCCCTCTCTCCTAGTTACAAGTTGCACGCCCATATTTCTTGCTTTATCAGCTTTCCATACATTTTAGCGTCCATCTATCTATTCCAATTGTCACTAACGAGACGCTTCTACAGATCATGCACTCTGACACCTTCGAGGTGTTCTGGCTCGGCCTCCGAGGCCTCTTTCAGCTCCCAAGAGCCGCAATCGAGCGGCTCGAGCCAAACTTCGAGGTGATCGAGGAGCTCGACACGGCCTCTGCCGTCTCGTCCTCAGACGGCAGTTCGACAATTGCTGAGGACTCCACCACGGAGTCCTCCAGCCGCGAGGAGGAGGCTGGCTGGGAGAAGCGTACCCCCGTCAACGAGGCTTTGGACAGCGGGTTCTGGTTCAAGACCAAGACCCCGCCGCCTCCTCCTCCGCCGAAAAAGAACAAGAGGCCAAAGCCCAAGGAGGAGGAAGAGGAGTCCCCCGCGCCAAGCGAGCAGGGGGAGGACAAGTACACCGGAGCTGCCATGAGCAGCATCGACCGTCCCGTTGCGTCTGGAACCGAAGACGCAACCGCCAACAACGTCGTCCCGACGGAGACAAAGCCGGCTGCCCCCGCTGCACGTCGCGGGGGCAAGAAGCCCGCCGCGGCCCCACGGAGAGCCACCACCGCCCGAAAGACAACGACCAGGGCGCCCGCCGCGGCCAAGCGTAAGGCTGAGGACGACGACAACGACAACGACAACGGCGAAGAGGCCGCCGCTGACGCCCCTGTCCGTCCCACTACCGGCGGCAAGTCCATTCCCCCAGAACCAAGGGGGACCAAGCGCAAGGCAGCTGGGGCGGGCAGGTGTCGAGGCGGCCGAGCCAAGCGTGGGCGGACGACGTGATGCCGCTCCGGTGTCTGTCTCGTGTTTTGTTTTTTGTTTTGTTCTCTTTTGTGGTGGCCTGTGTCTGTCTTGTTGTTTTTAATTCCCTGTGTCGACTCCAGTGTGTCTCTCCTGTGGTTTGCTTGCGCCATGGGCCCTGCCGTCCTCGGACGGTATGGGCCCATCGGCCTACAGACTTTTTTTTTTGTATTTCCTTTTGTACCTGCTGTCCGGAGCCGGACACAAGCTTTTTTTTCGTTGTGTAAATAGTCCTGCTTTGATGTTTTTGTCTTTTTGTTTTTCCTTTTTTGTGTTTTTCTTCATGTATACCCGTTGGGAGATCTGCTCCGTGTGTCCAGTTTTCATCTTTGTTTGTCCGTTTCTATGTGTTTTCTGTCCTGGGTTGTGTTCGTTTTCTTCTTCCATTCTGAAATGTATATAGCTAGCTTTCTTTTTTTGTATTCCCCGGACTTTAGTCCGGTAATGGATACCTGAATCTCTACCTAATGAAGCGTTATGGAATGGAAACATTGTTTCTTGCCCGTTTTTCTGTAGATATACGATTGTAAAAAAGAAGTCAATCATGTGAATTGCACTGTGCTAATGTCCCTTGTAGAAGAATAAGCTGGTTCTTTTCCTCTATATATATAAAGTCAACGGACGTAGACATGTTTTGAAGTTAGGGCGAAATTCCATGAAACGTTTTCAACCGCAGCATACATATATATCCTCTTTGGTTTATAGTGCAATATTTATAGTCTACAGGATCCATCCCAACCCTTAAGAGGTACTCACGTCGAATCCATCGTGCTGGATGCGAAACCCTACTTACTACCTCGTGGTCTTGTACAAACCACAGGTCGAAGCTTGGCAGAGTCGAGTCGCGTCTTCCTCTCTTCGTTAATCTTGCACATTTCCGAAAACCAAGATCATCAAGAAGCTAGAATCAATTACGATTATTATACGTACCGCAATAGGTTCTCATTCAAAGTCCTATATGTACATGAAGCGTAATAGTCATAATCATAGTGCACAAGAGATCCTCATCCAGAGCGGAGATGAAGAAATGATGGTTTCTATGATGGTCAGAATGCAAAGGCCGATAATCATGCTCTAGTCCCCATTTTGAAAACCCTCCATCATCCAACAGACATAGACAGATACGTGTGTGTGTAAGCGTGGTAGTAAGAACAATGTCTGAAGAAATACGTTATCATAAATGGCCCCGCCTAATGTACAGTACCTTTGTATACATATGCAAAGGCAAAACAAAACACGCCCCAATAAATAATAAGGGATTGGAACAAGAGAAATGAGATTAGAAGTATCTCTTCTCGTAGATATCCTCATAGCACTGGACGTGATCGCCGACCGCGAAGTCGGTCCAGCCCTCGAAGCCCATACCGCACTCGGTGTCCTTGCGCATTTCGGTGACATCTTTCTTGACGTTCTTGAGGGAAGAGAGAGCGCCTGTTAAAGTATAAGTTAGTATATTCGTTAACAAAACTTGCGGGCAGACAATCGAAGATTGTCGAAGAAAAAAGTCTGGGTAAACACACCATCGTAAATGACCTCCTGTCCCCGCAGAACCCTAACCTTCTTGCTTCGGCTGATTACACCATTGCGGACCTTGCATCCGGCAATCGCAGTCGTCTCTCTTCCCTTGACAGTGATGTTGAAGATCTGTCCAATCTCCGCTTCACCGGTAACGCGTTGAGTCACAGAAGGAGCCAAGTGCTCACTCATCTTCGCTTTGACGTCGTCAATCAGTTCGTAGATGATCCTGTGGTCCATGATCTTGACGTGTGAGATTTCGGCTTTCCGCGACATGGCGGGGTCAATAGGCATGTTGAAAGAAATGATGTGCGCATTTGCGGTAGCCGCGTGCTGGATATCGAACGGGCCAACGGGGCCTACACCGGAACGGAGGATGTTGGCGTAGACCTCGTTGTTTCCAATGGCAGATACGGAGTTCACAACAGCCTCCACAGAGCCTGCAACATCCGCCTTAATCAGGAAGTTAACTGGTTTGGGACCAGATTGCGCCTCCTCGTCTTGGAGGGGCTGATCCTCTTCGGAAGCCTCTCGCTGACGCTTTTCGAGTGTCTCGCGGCGTGCAACATTAATGGCAGCCATATCCTGACTCAACTTTTGGGTCTCTGAGCGTTCTAGTCGATACTCAACGACGTCCTTCGCTTTCTGCTCGCTAGGAGCCTGAAGGACCTCGCTTCCTGCCGCAGGCTGCTCTTTCCAACCATCTATCTCAGCCGGTGTTCCAGGTGGAGCCTCCTTGATTGTAACTCCGGCTTCGTTCTTCAGTGTGCGAATACGAGCCCATGTTGTTCCCGCGACCACAATATCTCCTGGCCGCATCGTGCCTCGTCTAACGAGGACAGTTGCGACGCGGCCAGAGGCCTTCGTGGAAGACTCAATGACCCAGCCTTCCACATTCCCACTGTCATCTGCCCTGTGGTCAAGCATCTCCGACAGAGTCACAATGGCCTCCTCGAGGTCCAACATCCCCTGGCCGGTTTTACCACTCACGGGAATAGCCTGAACATCACCGCCGTAGTCTTCGACGTCCACGCCGTGACGTGCAAGGTCTTGTTTCACCTTCTCAGGATTGGCATTGTCCTTATCGATCTTGTTTATCGCGACAATCATAGGGACGTTTGCTTCCTTAGCGTGCTTGATGGCCTCGATAGTCTGTGGCTTGACGCTGTCATCCACAGCAACGACAAGTACCACGATATCAGTGACATCGGCGCCTCGGCGGCGCATATCTAAGAATGCCGCATGGCCAGGGGTGTCTAAGAAGGTAATAGTTTTTCCGGATGGCATAGATACCGAGAAAGCACCAATATGCTGTGTGATTCCTCCATGCTCACTGGCTGCAATTGAAGATTTACGAAGCCAGTCAAGAATCGTCGTTTTACCGTGATCGACGTGTCCCATAATCGTTACCACTGGAGGCCGTGGGGGTAGAACGGACTTGTCTTCGGGCTCAGGTGCAGCTTGTAGATCGTCGCCTTCAGTTTCGAATATGGGCTCAAAGTTGAATTCCTGCGCAATAAGTCCGGCAGTTTCCGAATCCAAGACGTGCCCGTAGGTGACACCGTCGAATCCCATCTCTTCCAGCCTTTCAACAAATTGCGCAGGTCGCACACCAATCACGTCAGCGAGATTGCTGACACTGATGAATTCAGGAAGGTAAAGTTCCTGCTTTTTCGGCGCTTTCTCTTTCTTCTTTTCTTTCTTCAAACGTCTCTGTTCCCTGAGCTGACGGCGATCGTCCTCATCGAAATCGAAATCATCCTCCTCAAATTCCGACTCGCGCTGTTTGCGGCCTTTGCGAGACTTGGACGACTTCGACGGCCGGGATTCCTCCTCCGGCACTGCTGTGGACTGCCAACGGTCCTTTACTTCCTGGGCCTCTCCCTGTGTCTCCTGGCGAATTGAATCATCCGCCTCGTTCTTCGCTTCGTGTCCAGGTAGAGTCACTGGTGCATCCGCACGGCCTTCCACTAATCCACCTGAAAGAGTGCTGTCGCCTGCGAAGTCTTGGTTGGCCATATGAGCTTTCCATGCCCTGTTCTTCCTCCACCCTGGTCTCCGTTCAGTGAATCTGCCTTCGTCCCACTCAGACAACACCGATCGACCTAGTTGCCGAATCTTCTCAGACTGGTTTGGAGGATTCGGCGTTTTATACCTTTCTTCGATCTCCGGCCGAACAGTATTACACGCCAGGCAGGTGGAATTCCTGCCAAAGCATGGGGTATTGCAATTGGGACAGGTCCAGTCAATATACCGGAGGTCCTCGGGTACTTTTATGGTCACCTGCTTCAAGCGCCGGACACGTGGAAAGGACGGCTCGCGAGGCTCGCGAGGCTGAGGATCAAGAGGAGGGTACAGAGTTTTCGAAATGACGGGCAGAAGTTCGACAGCTTCATCTGATTTTCCACTCCGATCCTTTGCACTATCATCCTGCGGTCGAGTGTTCCCACGCTGCTGCGATTGACTCGCAAGGAGGGCCTCCCTCTGCGCCTGTTCCGCTGGGCTCAGCCCAGCAGGTTTGCTCAGTTGTCTGCTGCGCCATCCACTCTGCGGACGAGTGGTCTTCTCTGTCTGATCCTTCGCACGACCATCCTGCGGTTGAGTGACCCCGCTCTGTTGCGATTGACTCGCAAGAAGGGCTTCCCTCTGTGCCTGTTCGGCTGGACTCAGCCCAAAAGGTCTGTTGGGTTGTTTGCTGCCCCAACCACTCTGCGACTGAGTGGTCTCCTTTGACTGAGTATCCTCGCTCTGCTGTGCGCTCTGCTGCGATTGGCTCGCGAGAAGAGCGTCCCTCTGTGCCTTTTCAGCTGGGCTCAGCTCAGCAGGCTTGCTCGGTTGCTTGGTGCGCCATCCTCCGCCGAACTTTGAACAAGGAAACGATTGAGAAGAAGCGGCTCCCGGATCCCCTTCGTTGGTAGCAGTATCATCGGACGATTGTTGTCTGCTCGTGGACGAGCGGAAAGCGCGCCGCGGAGTCCGTGCTACTCCGCATCTGGCAGCGTGGGATAAATCGATCCCCTGGGAGCGGGCGAGCTTTCAATGAAGTCAGAACAATTCGTAGATTGGAAGTAGACTCGGGGCAATCGTATCCTCACCTCCAAGACCGCTCGCCTGTGCATGGTAGCGGGAACTCTCCAGATCGCAACCTTTGCGGATGTTTAAACAACTCCGGAGATGTCAAAATCCATGGTCTGGGCGGCGCTTTGTCAGCGCGGAGCTTGTCACGTGCGTCGGCGCCCCCGACGAATCACGGGCGCGGGCCGCGGGGCTTGATTACTGAGAGATACGGGCTCTTGCGCCATCGCAGAAAAAAAGATAAAAGCATTCCTGGCCCCTAGCATCTCCTGGAGCGTCCTGCAACCCCTTGTCTTTGCCAGCAGAGTGGCCTGCAGCTAGCGAAAGACGGCTTGGGCGATTCTCCGAGAGTAACCTGTTCAGAAACGGTGCAAAATGGAGCCCCTGGAGGAGCTGGGGGAGAAAGGTGACGGTGGGGTCCTGAGGACCGTCAAGGACCTGACTGCTGGAGCTGCTGGTGGCATTGCTCAGGTGCTTCTTGGTATGTTTACATGCGCTTCTCAGATTTGTTATTTTGTCGTTTTCTTGTCAATTGGATTTTCCAGTTCGGTGCGATTCGCGTACAATATGACTTGGTCCGTGTTGTTATCAGCAGTATCATTGGTTCTGATTGCTATCAAAAACTCTCCATGTTCACCTATACCATGATTTTTATGCAAAGAAATATATCTTCTAACACTCTACAGGTCAGCCTTTTGGTATGTGAGCCGCTTAGGTTCCCAATAGCTATATTTAACCATCGACAGACATCGTCAAGGTGCGGTTGCAGACGTCTTCTCAGTACTCGAATGCATTTGACTGCGCCGCCAAAATCTTGAAGAATGAAGGCCCTCTGGCTTTCTACAAGGGAACACTAACTCCCCTCATTGGAATTGGTGCTTGCGTAAGTAGATAATCTGCCTTGCGTTTGAAATTGAAGCTACGAAGTCTTCGAGCGGCATCATCATCGTCAATTCGCGCCGGAGTTAGTTTTGTATATTTCTTTTTTTTTTCTTAATATCTTTTTATTTGTTCTTATCTTTATTTTCCACGTCAAAACCAAGAGACGGCACTGATTCTGACCCCACTACCAGGTCAGCGTCCAATTCGGCGCCTTCCACGAGGCACGGCGACGCTTCGAAGAACTCAACGCCAAAAAGACCCCCTTGAACCCGGGTCTCACCTACTCCCAATACTACCTAGCCGGCGCCTTCGCGGGCGTCACCAACTCCGTCATCTCGGGCCCCATCGAGCACATCCGTATCCGTCTGCAGACGCAACCCCACGGCGCCAACCGCCTGTACAACGGGCCACTGGACTGCATCCGCAAGCTCTCCGCGCACGAGGGCGTCCTGCGCGGCCTCTACCGCGGTGAGGTGGTCACGATCTGGCGCGAGGCGCAGGCCTACGGGTTCTGGTTCCTGACGTTCGAATACCTGATGAACCAGGACGCGAAGCGCAACAACATCAAGCGCGAGGACATCCCAAGCCTGCGGGTCGCGACGTACGGCGGTCTGGCGGGCGAGGCGCTCTGGCTGGCCAGCTACCCGTTCGACGTGGTCAAGAGCAAGATGCAGAGCGACGGGTTCGGCGCGCAGCAGAAGTTCAGCAGCATGACGGACTGCTTCCGCAAGACGTGGGCAGCGGAAGGGTTCGGTGGGTTCTGGAAGGGTATCGGACCGACCCTGCTCAGGGCGATGCCGGTGTCGGCGGGAACGTTCGCTGTGTATGTTCTGCCTCTCTTGTCCTCTTATAATCAGACCCCTTTTGGAAAAGATGCACGTACTAACTTTTCCTTTCCTCTTGTTTAGTGTTGAACTCACCATGAGAGCTCTCGGATAAGCTCTTTCCCTATTCCATTTTTGTCTCGAAATGAAAATGACATTTATTTCTTTTTCCCTTTATGCTGTGAAGTTTATGATGTGATATACCAAAAAGCTTTTTCATGTTTAGCATATGGAAGGGAGGTGGGAAAAGGAAAAATAAAGAGGTCTTCTACGACTTTGTAACACTCCTGGTAAAAAAAAAATTTCCTGCTAAATTAACGTTGCGATTCCCTTGGGGAATAATGAGGTTCGAGACCCTCATACAATAGATATTACCTAGGTATATATGAATTGAATTAAGAGCACAAAATTCATTCACTGCCCATTTTGTAAAAGGGAGCGGAGTCGTTACTTTAACTATACTCCGCAACCAGAAAAGAGTGTATTTGAATTTTTCATATTCGATTCCGATCACACATGGCTATAAAATGGGGGAGACCAAGTTTAAGAATCATTGTATGTATACAGTACAGAATTTTTCATTCACATTCCACAAAAGAAAGAGAGAAAAAAAATCGGATCGCAAACCCCTGCCTCACTTTTCACTGGCTTACATCCCCACTGAAGGGGTTGTTACGAAGTTCCTTCTCCGTGACCGGTTCATATGTCAACTTCCCTCTCTTCGCCTCCTCCAGCCTCCTCCGCTGCCCCGCCTCGCCAGCTCTGCCCAAGATGCCCGCAATCAGCTGCACGCAGCGCAAGCTGTCGTCGTTCGCGGGGATCGGGTACGTGACCCGCGTGGGGTCGGCATCCGTATCGATGATACCGATCGTGGGGACGTTGTGCAGACCGCACTCGTGCAGGAGGACGACATTCTCGAGAGGGTTCAGGCAGACCACTAGGTCGGGCTTCAGCACGGGCCGGTCGACCAGGGTGTCCTTGAACTCGGGGAGCTCCTCGTCCAGCGCGTTGACGACCTTCATGTCGCAGTGGCCCAGGATCTGCTGGCCGTTCGTCAGGCTTCCCGGGATCCAGCGCTCGAAGATGTGGTAGCCCTTGGCCAGCTCCGCAGCGCGGACGACGCATCGCTTCTGGCCCTTTCGGGTGCCGACGAACAGGATGAGGCCTCCTCGCGCGGCGACCTCCTCCACGACCTTGGCCGCACGGCGGAGGTATGCTGCTGTGACATCTAGCGAAATGATGTGGATTCCTTCTCGGATGCCGAAGATGTAGCGGGAGTTTTGCGGGTTCCAGCGGGACGTAGCGTGTCCGAGATGCGTCTGATTGGCAAGGAGAAGTTCGAGTGTAATGTCTTGGGGCTTGGGAGGGTTCTTGATAATGTCCTCCGGTTCATATGTGTGTGCCACGACGGTACCGAGTTTGTGGAATTTGTGTCCTGGCAAGAGAGAAGCAGAGGTCAGTCTGCGGATACCGGGGATTGTCGCTTAATCAAGTCTCTTTGCTCACGTTGCTTCTCTCTATTCTTCCATGCCTCCTGTGCGACAGATCTAACCTCTTCCGATATACCCACCCCTGGTGGAGATCTCTGCAGCTGGGCCGTGGGTGCACTGGTAGGAGTCTCGACGGCGGTCTCAACCTGCGCCTCGGTCGAGTTGAAGCGGCTCAGGATCCGGGCCCGGTTCAGAGCCAGAAGGTTGCGGCCTGGTAGCAATTGGTGTCAATGCTTCTATCTCAGGGTAAAGATTCACGGTATTCCACACTTACTCTGCCGCACGCACAGCTGCCGGACAATCATGATGCACGGGTTCTGCCGTATCTCGACAGGAAGTCCGAGTCTCTCGAACTTTTGATGGAAGGCTTGGCCGTCTGGAGGGCGCTAACCGCTTTTAGATCCTCCGCCCGCCGCCCGCACTCGCCGTGCACTGACGCCCTGACGCCCGGATCATCTTCTACCCCTCTACCATCTATCCGCCGGATACTAGACAGCAGCTTGCTTTTAGCCTTCGAGATGCTTCGGTGACTTGTGATAATATCAAACACTTTTTCTGCTTATCGCAACAATGAATTCCTCAGCTTCTAACACAAATATTATTACAAGAGAATCGCTAAGGATCTACATCCACGGACAACATGGCACCAGCCTGCCAGGTCCTGGTAACACCAGCCGCAGCCTTTAGTGAGCATCCATACACAAAAGATAATAGCAGAACCAGCGAAGGATTCTTTACAATTTCATCTCGTGTCGATAGACTGAAGAATGATACTCATAGCGGAGACATAAGACATGAAAAATCAGAACATCAAAGAGCCAGGTAACCTCATAAGCCCGCGGGACCAAAGAAAAATAAAAAAATGAGAAAAGACGGCGAGGAAAATGTAATCGCGAGGGAATGCGTTCCCAACGTCACAATCTCTCTACTTCTTTCCGCCTAGGAAGCTGCTGGCGGAATCACTCAGTGAGCTGAACACTCCACTGTGCGATCCTTGAGATCCCGACTGACCGTATGGGTTTCCATGCGAACCATGAGAACCATGTTCATGCTCCTTCTTCTCACCGTGCTTCTTGACAGCGTCTTCCAAAATGCTTCCCACGATAGCGCCTCCAATTGTTCCGAGAAAGCCATGGTTAGCCTTGTGGCCAGCAAAACCGCCAGCGATACCTCCGGCTATGGCTCCACCGAGTCCACGCTCGCCTTCCTGGGCTTCACCAGGAGCGCCTTGCTCATATTGCCTAGGCATGTTGTCAGACGCGTGCTCAACTCTTCAAGCCGCTGGGATCCCAGAGGCTAACGTACCTATTTTGCTCTCCGTACGGCTGGTGACCGTAAGACTGCTGCGGCTGTTGTTGATAACCGTACTGCTGAGGCTGGCCATAAGACTGGGGTTGGCCGTAGCCACCTTGCTGGTACTGCTGGTTGTATTGTTGATTGTACGGGTCTTGCTGACCGTGGCCTTGCTGAGGCGGGTAACCCTGGTTGTACTGGCCGTAGCCGTAGTTCTGATTGTACTGTTGATCGTAAGGACCAGACATGGTTGCGAGGTATAACAGGCTGATGGAACAAGAGATGAAGGGTTCGATGTTTGTGATGATTGAAGACGCAAACCCGAAGGAGGGGCAGGATTCCCCGCTCTTATAGCAGTCTTCAACTAAAGCATTCACCACCAGGGTCGCTCTTTCTCTACTGTACGTTTGGCCACCGCTGAACTCTAGACTCCTTGGCGGCAGCCTTGTCAGTTGTGGCGGGCAGCACGCAGTCATCATTGGGCAGGCCCCAGAGCATGCGCTGACGCATGCATCACGAACGCCTCCTGCGCGTATCTCATTTGTGCGAGTGGTAAACGCTTCTTCAGCTGACCTCAGCTCGAGCGTCCCTGCAGCCCTAGGTCCTAGGATCTCCTCGGTCCGCCATTTCGCTGAGCATGAGGGGCGCAGTTCTGCTGACGAGCCCCATCATGTTACGTTAGACAGGGTACTCCGCACAGGGCGCAGTTCAAGATCTCTGTGGCTGTGTCGGTCCGTATGCACTCCCAGTTGTTCTAGAAGTATTTTCGAATCGTTCCTTTGCAGATTGTGCATTGCGGTCAAGAACATACGCAGGTGCGACCTCGCAAGGCGTTCTCCGGCCGTCATACCGCCTCGTTGATCGATCGGGGCCCTGTTGGGCTGAGATCCCCATTTTCCGAGTCGCTTCTAGACGCTCCACTTAGACAGTCACTAGATAATCGGGCCACGCGTGCCGGCTCCGAGTCATCCAGCCCTCGAGCTGAACAACCTGAACTCGCCAAAAGACCACACACCTGTGGCTAGTTAGCTGCAGATGGAACAGTCGTCACTTGTCAGCCTCGTCGGGTGTTGTCGGTTAGCGAACAAGATCTCCAGGCCACACCGTCAGCGCGGTTTGCTGCGGTTTGCTAGTGGTGCGGTCGTATGTTTCCATACTTGCATCTCTTTCCAGAAGTTCACATACCCCTCTCTCATACACCCTTCCCAATATGGGAAATTCGAGCCTTTTCCCCACTTCCCTTTTTGTCAATCTGATTTTGCAGCCACGTAAGTCCTCGGTACACCGGAACGCTAGGCGTCTTTTAGCTGGAAGCCATTTGCGTGAAGCTTCTGTGCCGTCTCGTCTTGGCGTTCGACTTGTTGATGCGGGCGTTCGCCGAATCCATGGTACCGAAGGCGTGCGGGAGTATGTAGTGTATAC
>NW_027192527.1:4180714-4257912 GCF_041956765.1 Thermoascus crustaceus | reverse complement strand
TTTGTACACTGCGACGGAGCATTCAGAAGCTGGATAAGTTTGTCAATGAAAATCCTAGCCTTGATCAAAGCTTTACACGCCGTCTTGACCGAGTCTTTCAAAGTGCTATACAAACGGCTGAATTGACAGCCCAACTTCAAAGCGATATCTCTCAACATCTAGAGCGTGCACGCGCTCCAAACTCTCAGAGATCTCGCAGAAGAATCCCTACTATAGGGCCATTGACAGTTAAAGATGCAAATCGTCAGGTTGCTGAACGCGCTGAAGCTGAACAAAAGAAGATTATTTCCCATGTCCGGAAACGCCAGTCTTCAAAGCCAAAAACCACCACTATAGACCGGTCGGAAACTGTTGAAAATACTCAGGGAGATAGCCAGGATCCAGGCGATATTAATGGGCTATTTAATGTATTTAAATACTAATCTACTTGTTGAGAAATTTGACAAAATAGTAGAAATTTTCCGTTGTGGTGAAATTTTCCGTTGTGGTGCAACGCACCAACACGGGTAGGTGTTGGGGCGGTGGCACGGGTACCTACTTACAGTCTGATGGAAGACGAAATGCCATTAATCAAGTACACTACTGGGATCGTGTGACGAAAGACGTGACTCCGAATCATCTTCCGGAAGTCTTCAGAATCCTAGACCGATGTCGTGATCGTAGGGCTGCTGCGGGGACTTTCTCTGTGCAACTCTCTATAAATTTCACGAGGTACCAACAACATCATCCATCGTTCAGGCATTCTCTTTCAAAACTCTTCCATGGCGATATTTCTTTCATGCAGATGTTTAGTTCTCTATTTTCAAGGTCAGATATCGGGAATAAGGACATTGGTGAGCGACACCTATATCCTAGGTACCTGGTACTTCACATATCATAAGGCAGACCTTCCGTGTCAATTTACGTATCGTAGGAAATTAAACATAAACAGTCAATCTGCATACCAAAATTTATCTGTTAACTCCTGCAGTATCAGGTCATCTCAATAACCACCCCCTAAATAGGTACGCCGCAGGGGTTCAACATGCCCGAACCCTGAAGTCTCGGATATCTCCATCGAAGCAGAATAGCAGCTTTTTATAAGGAGGTTTTAAAGGTCTCGGGAGGGTTGCAACCTGCTGTAAGAAGGTTAAAGGATCAGTATGCTATTACTCTGGAGTATTTCTAAAGCCATGAAATGAAAGGATGGGGATTGCATATATATATATAAATCCGCTACTAGATAGATTTCTTCTTTCACTGCTTCATTGGTATTTTATGTAGGCTGCTAGTACAGCACAATTAAAAGCAGTCTTATTGCTTCTGAGGTTTCAACTTTCTCACTTGCTTGATTATCTCTTTCATTATCGTTGTAGTCGATTTGCTAATAGATTGCGGGGTTGAGGCAGTAGATTCATGCACAATATATTTCAACATAGGCAACATATTTACTTGTAGCTATTTTGCAATAGACTTAAATATGCCTCGCGTTTTTGCGTATTTTTCTTGTTCTACGTCCTGTACGCGTCCCAGGAGTAAAGTAGGTGGGTGGGGTTTAACGACTAACTACATGTAGGGGAGGGAGGTGATATAACCTTAAAGCATGTAATCCACGCTGGTACTTCTGATTTGTCGACTGCAGCGATCGACTAGGTAGCCACTGAGCTGTGGGTATTACCGTCTAGGTGTTTTGACTGGCTAAGATAATAATGACAGAAACCCATGCTGGGATCATCATACCAAGACCCATCCATACAGGAAACGCCCTCTCTGCTTCTCCACAGCGGAAAAAAGAAATTACCATTCAAAAAGAATCCCTGACAGCTACCTAAAAAAAGCTCACACCCTTCTGTAGGAGAGGGGTGCTACAAAAACCCAACCTATGCTTTTGGCGGGCAGGGGTTTTACTGATCCTTCAGGCCAGCAGCAGCCTTCATCTGATATTAGCAGGTAGAGATGAATATCTCTACCGCTGCACCTCGGATGTTGGAAGGATTCGCACCCGGGGCCTCTATGGTGAGGTGATTCTCAGGGGAGTTCGCTGTGTTGCCAGGTTAGCACTGGGGCGTTGACAGTTGAACCATGGGGCCCCGGGTTCTGTTGAGGGGAGATGGCGAAAGGGTGATATATGTTTGCTCTGTTGAAGGCGGGGGGGGGGGGGTGGGCGCTGGGGTATGCCTCTACTGCCACATGTCTTATATGTACTGTAGATATTGCAGACTTTATTATTGTCATTTGTCTAACAAGATACTTACAGATATGTCTATCAATCAATTCCCTTTTACTACCTGAATACTAGACTAACTGCATATCTTCAGGCTACCTTTTTTGTGCCTATCTTGATATCAGACCAGATTCTTTTTATGTCCAGAGCAGGACCCATGAGGCCTAACCACTTCATACAGAGCCCATAACAGAAGCTGTGAAAGCCGTCAATAAGTTTTTTACTATTCAGACATAGGCCTAATCTGGCAAAATCCGCTTACAAAGTATTGCAAATCAGTAGATCAGCAGATACGTATGCCATTTGACACGCGAAGAGGACGTGGGAAATAAGAGCAAATAGAAAGAGCCCGATGCCATATGGAAGATTCTGATGGACCTTTCTATCCAAAAGGGATGTCACATCGAAGTTGTCATCACAGCCTAATTCATTGCTAAGACCAGATGATCGGCACTAGCTGAACCTCCTCCTATATATGATGACAAGATCAACTTTGCAACATGACTAACACCTTTTTTATTGTAGCTGCAGCAAGTCTCGGCTTCTGTGCTATGCGCTTAAGAATGGAATATATTGGTATCTGGAACAGATAATAATAGGAACTGAGTTCTTGACTTTTCCCTTCTTGTTACAGCCTGGCTCGCTGATGAAATATCACATCTTTTGCAGACAGTCTAGCAGTTGTGCGTGAACTCTCCGATTTCAAGAACCAGCAGGCCATAGTGGTCGATGACAGGCAAAGGACACGCTTATAAAACAATCCAGATTACTGCCAGGATTGTTGCCCGCACAATTAACTAGAAGTCGAAGCGGCATTACCCATAGCGGGATCGAGCCGAAGACTTGATTGATAGTGTTTATCTCGAGATTCTGAGAAAGTAAATAGTATTCTTACAAAGTATGAGTTATCTCGAAAGATAACTTAACTATCCCAAGGCGTCCATTCAAAAATCATGAACAGAGCGTTCCGACTTGGTTGTACTCTAGCCGGAAACCTCACTCCAATGTGCTGTTAGGGCTTGAAACGCAATTTCCGCCGATCATCCACCATAGTTTCCGCTCGCAAGCATCCATGGGGTACCAGACATATGTCTCCCACCTAGAGTGAGCTCCTGCCGGATCTCAAATTGAGCGAAACAAAGACAGTTCCCAGTACTACTATCTGGGGAAGCAGGGCACTGATCTCATCTCGATCAAAGCTATAAAACTATGTGAGAAAACTGTCAAAGCTAATGACCCGATTTACAAATCCTTTTAAGATTGGCATATTGTGGAACCCCAAAAGAATAAGATGATGACGCCCTCAATCGATCAATGCCCTACATTAAGGGCATTCATCCATTCACCTCTGAACAGGAAGACTGGCTATTGATATTCTAGACCATCGATGAACAGGTGGTCCACTGGGTATGTTCCACATGTCAATAATATCCACAGCGAATGCACATGCCACTTCGCCTTTTGTGTTCTGTGTGGGGTGACTGGGGTTCTTTTGACAGTGGAAGCCGTTCTATTGTGCGGACTGCGGAGTAGACGCGGGCGGTGAGACGCTCCGACCAACCCGTCCAACAAATCCACTAAGAGACTAGCCGAGCGGAGAACAATCCATGCCAAGATTTACACCCACCCAAATTTTTCGATGCGTGTATCGCAGTTCTCGCTTACGTCCCGTGCAGGTTACTACTTTTCGGCTCAGCAACGACTACAGTACGATCATTGCTGAGACACGGGCCGCAGAAGTCAAGTTGGCAGTCCCGGCCGTGCTTTCCAGGATCTCCATCTAATTCCTACCCTCCTGGCGACAGGGGAAGAGAATGGCCGACATCGAGGTTCGTTTGATCCGCTCGCAGCCTACCTTTTCCCATGCGGCTTTGAAGTTGACGAGTTGCCCATCAGGAACGGCTGCGAAGCCACGCCCAGGCCTTCGACGGTCTGCTGTCCCTGATTCCTGCCAAGTACTACTACGGAGAGGATACAAGTGTACGTGGTCGATTCTCAACACAAACCGTCCTAGCATGGCGCATTGGTTCCTCAAAGAAAGCTGATCGTGAATCCTCCAATAGGACCAATGGCAGCGGAAGAAGCAGACGAAGGAACAGGCTCGGAATGCCAAACGGGCGAAGCTGGACCCCGACTCCGCAAAGACCGCCAAAGATGTGATGGAAGAGAACGCACGGAAACGCAAACGTGACGAGGATGACGATGAACACAGCGAGGGGGAATCTTCGTCAGAGAGTGAACTCGGCACAGAGAAGCCTCTGGAAGGTCTGAAGAGAGGCGACTTGAAGCCCAAGAAGCAGAAGAAAACAGAGGACACAGAGAAGGACGAGGAGGCCTTGAAAAAGGCTGAAGAGCGGAGAAAGCTGAAGGAGCAAAAGAAGGCAGAGAAGAAAGCCGCTCAGAAAGAGAGGAAGAAAGCCAAGGAAGCCGAAAAGAAGGCGAAGAAGCAAGAACAGCAACAGCAGAAAGAGCAGAACTCTACTGCCGCCGAATCGATACCCAAAGAGTCGGAACCGAAAGAGAACACTGACAAGCAGGATCCTCCACGCGAAGATAACAGCGATGACGAAGATGCAGAGGACGACGTTGCCGCTGTCGAGGGATTCTCCCTCAACGAAAAACCCGAACAAGACGAACACGGATCAACCGCTTCATCAACACCAAACTCCCCCGGCTTCGACGCCTCTAATCCTCATTCCGGCAGCTCCTCCATTTCCTCCATCGTGCCCGCTGATGAAGACGCCCAAAAACGAAAACAAAAATCGTCCTCTTCCGACGAGCCAAAACCTCTAAAACCCACACCCGAAGAGCTCCGACAGCGTCTCCAGAAACGTCTCGACGAGCTCCGCGCCGCCCGTCATGCGGACGGTCTCAATGGCAAGCCGGCACGGAACCGACAGGAACTGATCGAAGCCCGACGACAAAAGGCCGAACAGCGCAAACAGCACAAGAAGGAGATGCGACGGAAGGCCAAGGAGCAGGAGCAGAAGCTGAAGGACGAGGCCATGGCGCGACGCTTCTCGCCCGGCGGATCGGGCTCGCTGCTCGCATCCCCCCGCTCCCCCGCAGAGTCAACCGGCTCCGGCTCCAACAACAACTACGCATTCGGCCGCATCACCTTCGCGGACGGCCAGCAGGTCGACCCCTCACTCTCCACCCTGCTCGATACCCAGAAGCGCCACGGACCCCAGGACCCGGCAACGGCCCTGAAAGCCGCCGAGGCCAAAAAGGCCCGTCTCGCCAGCATGGACCCCGAGAAGCGCAAGGAGATCGAGGAGAAGGACATGTGGTTGAACGCTAAGAAGCGCGCGCACGGCGAGCGCGTCCGCGACGACACTTCCTTGCTCAAGAAGGCGCTGAAGCGGAAGGAGTCCGCGAAGAAGAAGTCCGAGCGGGAGTGGAAGGAGCGGCTGGAGGGCGTGCAGAAGGGCAAGGAGATGAGGCAGGCGAAGCGCGAGGAGAATATCCGGAAGAGAAAGGAGGAGAAGGGTGCCAAGAAGGGGGGCAAGGCGAGGCCTGGGTTCGAGGGGAGCTTCAAGGCGAAGGTCGGAGGGAAGAAGAAATAAGTTAAGATGATCGGAGAGTATACTGTCACTTCGTGATGAGACAGATGAGAGTCAGACAAACAAACATGCATGGCCCGGATGTATGGGAGGAAACCTTGTGTGGGAAGTTAAGGTGCGAATATTGGTGTTTTTTATTTTCTTCTTTACGAGATCTCACATCTTGCGATATTATATTGTAAGCATAAGAAGCGGACAATTAGTGTGATCAATTGGAGTTTTCCTCGTCAGAGAACTGCTTATGCTTGAGCCTCTACAGCCGGTGTGTACTTGAAGAATAATGTAGTTGCCATGAATAGTAGACTTCTCCAGCGAAGGAAGTTCAATGGAATTCTAACTCGTCTGGAACAAATGAAAAAAAGGGCCTGCGCTTGCTAACAGTAACTCTAACAAGATAATAACACGTAACCTCTTTTCCTTTGGAGTGATCAGGGATCTGTCAGATGCAGGTTAGGCGTATAGTGCGATGTAGTTGGCAAATAAATCTATGTACAGTGCGGGAATTGCAAGCCGTCGACTCTTTCTTTCGAGGCTCCTAGGTATGCGTCTGCATAGCTTGATTAGGGAGTTCAATGAGGGTATAATGCCAGAGAAATGCATCTGCTTTATCGGTAGGGAGCATCCGCTCTGATGGCGGCGGCCAGCTCGGGCTCCCACTTGTCTCCGTTGGCCAGCAACTTCTCCTTGTTGTAAAGCAGCTCTTCGCGCGTTTCAGTAGCGTATTCAGCATTAGGCGCTGAAAAAAAATTCATATACATGTTAGTCTCGTTTCTCCAGAAAAATGATACTGTGTTTTTCTACGATGTGTTGTTGCTGTGTTGCAGGACCGTCCGTGCTTTGGCTGACTAGACGATCCAATCAAGAAAAATATAAACCACTCACATTCAACAATGGCATCCACGGGACAGCTCTCCTGGCAGTATCCACAGTAGATGCACTTGGTCATATCGATATCATATCTGGTTGTGCGACGGCTGCCATCCTCACGCTCTTCAGCTTCGATGGTAATAGCCTGCGCGGGACAGATCGCCTCGCACAGCTTGCACGCGATGCACCGCTCCTCACCGGACGGGTAGCGGCGCAGGGCGTGCTCACCGCGAAAACGGGGCGAGATGGGACCCTTTTCGAAGGGGTAGTAGATTGTGTATCTGAACATGACCAAAGAGTGCAAATTAGTAATTCATATGCCAATCTGATGATGGCAGATATTTCTACTCCTCCAGAACGCCCATAGCGCCCGCAATTGGTCCCACAGGGGCTGATTTCAACCATTTCGCCAGGGGTCACTTACGGTGGTCTGAAGAACTGCTCCAGCACGACGTACATGCCCCGGAATAGCTCAGCCAGCAGGAAATATTTGCTGGCCTTGTCCAGGGACGACTCCTCGCTCTGGTCCCATCGCTTGGGAGGCGGGAGACGGAAGCCAGACGGCGGTGGGCCCGATGGGGTCGCTGCTCTGGAAACAGAGGTTGAGAAGTTGGCAGTAGAGCGGAGGGAAGACGAGAGACGAAGCGAGGAGGCCAGCAGGGAGGAGGATGGACGCTGGGAGGCGACCAGCCTCGCGATGGGCTTGGAGGAGGCCATTGTGGAGGAGAATCTGGGGGAAGCGGGGGAGACCGGCAAGCTTGGATCTGGGGAGGTTGAAGTGGACGTTCGTCAACGCTCTGGCAGGGCGGGTGGATGGCCGCTTAGGTCATTCCTTTCTTGCGCACCCTGATTGGCCGCCGGGCAGGTTTTTACTCGGCCCAGGGAAAACGCCCGAGCCGCAGACGCCGCGGCGACCACAAGCAACCCTCTTCAGTCAAGAGAACATATCGTTTCTCCTCTCCATCTCCACCGTCCCCGTCTCGTCAGCATCCCCCGAATCCCCCTCCTCACGCTGTCATCATGTTCCGCTCCGCCGTCGTCCGCTCGTTGAGGGCCTCCGTGCCTCGTGCCGTGAGGGCTCCTCTCTCTGTCCAGATCAGAACCTCCCCAGCCGTCCGCCCATCTCAATTTGCTCCGGCCTTTACCACCCCGGCCATCCGTTTCTATTCGGCTCCTGCTGGTCTCTCCAAGGACGAGGTTGAGGGCCGGATAGTGAACCTGCTGAAGAACTTCGACAAGGTTCGTGCGCGCTGCGTCCGTGCCTTTCTGATAGTGGTTTATGGGGCTGACAAATCGATGTCTATAGGTCTCCGATCCTAACAAGGTCTGTGGCATCTATCTTGCGGGATTGGTTTGAAAGTGGCCGGGGAAGAAGCGTCTAATTCAGGTCCCAGATTAACGGCACTTCGCACTTCACCAATGACCTTGGCCTGGACAGTCTGGACACTGTTGAGGTCGTGATGGCCATTGAGGAGGTAATATCAATCATATCTCCGGTTCCAGACTAAAATTTTTTGCATGATACTGAATGCCGCTTGTGAAACAGGAGTTCAGCATTGAGATCCCAGACAAGGAGGCCGATGCCATCCACAGCGGTAGGTGATATGCATATGCTCCATCTCCGAATATATGCTGATTTTTGAACAGTCGACAAGGCGGTTGAATACATCCTGTCTCAGCCCGATGGTGCGTTGCCTTTCTTGAAGCCGAAGGTGCCGGACTAGTAGACTGACAACACCACAGCTCACTAAGCGGCCCGTGGAATTTCCAAGTTTTAGAGAGTCAAAAGAAGAGAGACGTTGGCGTGGATATATGCAAAAAATGCTAGAGCATGAGTGTCATGCGGCCACCAGCGCTGCTCTGTGCGTTTAATCTATGCTGGTGCTTCGCTCGATTATATCGTGTACATCATCTGCAAACATGAACTTCCATATTCATACATGTTGGACTCACCCTGCCGCTCTGGTTCAGTTACCATAGAACAATAGACGATCTGGTAACTTACGTTTTCTTCTCCCCGCCGCTCATGCTCTGGGGGACATGACGTCTGCTACGCACGCTATCTGCTGTTCCGCTGTAATACGCGTAGGAACCAGGCTCTGGATACGAGTAAGCAGTAATTGTTTCTTCCCTGAATGAAAATCAAGTCGTCCATTCCTGAGAAACAAGGTCGAGTATCAACTCAGTGTTGCGCGTGACGCGATCTGCGGTATCGGAAGATACCACTCCTAGCTGCCCTCGCAAATCCAAACATAAAATCATGTACTGGACGGATTACTACTAGAAAAACAGATAAAATCGGGTTTATATCTAAAGACGCCTCGTTTATCTGATGTTACTTGTCTACCTGGTACGGAGCTTAAGGAGATTGGAACGTGAACTGGGCCCCGGCGCTAAGGCCGTCAGGCAAACAGCTTAGCGAGCCTGATCCATTATTTCCCAAGACACGAGGACCTCCGATAGTTTCGAACAGCTCGAGTCTCTTCACGTTTCAGGAACGCTGTGAACACGGCACTGCTGTGTGCAGCTCTGCTCTTCGACAATCTGTCTACATCTCCTGCTACCGCCCAACTCTGACGAATTCCGCCCTAAAGAGACTTCCCGTGCCCGTCGCGAGCCTAGCCTCTCCCCAATCCCATGCTTCTCACGCCAGCTACTCCTGTCGACTCCTGAGTCCTCCCCGCCGTTCTTCATAAGAATCACCCCGACGACGAAACCTGCTTCCTCATGGCCTCAGCCGGTGGCTTGACTCGCCGAAGAGGAGGCGGTCGAGTTGCTGGCGGAGACGACACCGACGGCAGCCGAGTGTCATCCCCCACCCTCAAGAACGGCTCTTCATATGACAGTCGAGTGCCGGAGACCTCGTTCACGGACTCAGAAAATGGCCATAAGATCGCATTCGACCCGCGGGATATCAGTGAGAATGAGGAACGGACCAAACAGCCCAAGCTGACGCTGATGGAGGAAGTGCTGCTCCTCGGGCTCAAAGACAAACAGGTAGCGCCTATCTCCAGCATTACGCCGGACTTGCGCCAGCTGACGTTTGTGGTTGATTTTGTTATTGTAGGGTTACCTATCTTTCTGGAACGAGAACATCTCTTACGCCTTACGAGGATGCATCGTGATCGAACTCGCGTTCCGGGGCCGGATAAGCATGCAGAAGGACTCGTCGCGACGGCGGTTTCCGCTCGCCGATCGGGTGATCGAGGTTATCGACGACACACTTACAGGAGAAGTCTTGCTGGACGAGGCGCTGAAGATGATGAAGTCGAGTGAGAAGATGAGCGTCAGCTCCTGGATTGACCTCATGAGCGGTACGGAGACTCCTCAACTTAAGGATATCTGTCCTTCTGAAGAGCCGCGTATCTGACATAGCAAATTACTGTTAGGTGAAACGTGGAACCTGATGAAGATCGGCTACCAGCTCAAGCAAGTGCGTGAGCGTCTCGCCAAGGGCCTCGTCGATAAGGGCATCCTCCGCACCGAGAAGCGCAACTTCCTGCTCTTCGACATGGCCACACACCCTGTTGCCGATGGAGGCGCCAAGGAGGAACTCCACCGACGAGTCCGCAACATCTGCAGCAATCGCACCGTGATCATACCCGCCAGCTCATGGCTGCCTGAGGACGTGGAATTCAGATATCTCCGGTCGGTTACGATGGTGTGCGCTGCCTACGCAGCCAATGTGCTCGAGAATGCGCTGGTCACAATGAGTCATGAGGCTCGCGAGAGAGCATTTGCACAGGTGGACGAGTTGCTCGCTGAGTACTCGCAATGGCCATTTGCCCGGAGGACAGGTGGCTCTCAGGGGATCGGAGCCAACCTGGCGCAGGTCATCAACGATGAGGTTAATAAGGCGAAGGATAGGGAACTTCAGCTGGAGGTATGCTCTTCGTTCTTTCGTTCCTAGAACCACCGCTGGCCGTGGAGACTCCAGATGCTAACTTAACCAGGTCGTCGCGGCATGTTTGAGCGTTTTCACCAGACTTGATTCCCTACTTTGAACGGTGTCCTTCATCCTACGATTTCCCCATTCCTTCCTTTCTCCTTTATATTTCGGTGCCTGGAAGCTGATAAGAGATCTGGATCCTTTACCTAACTTCTCGCGATATGGGTCTCAATAGCAAGATGGGTTGGAACTGGGCGGTGGTTCTCTTTCTCCTTTAAACGCCATTCTTAAAAAGCATCATGATATGAGATCATATTGGCTCTTCTTTGCCGACCTCTTCTTTTCCCTCCCATTCCGATCCTCGACAGAGGTACTAATCCCCTTAGTTTACATGAGCAAGGACGTGTGATATAGAGTGCACGTGACAGGAGCCTAAACCGGACCCGTGTGACAACGAAGCGGACGAAAAGACAGTGGAAGAAAACAAAGGCCCCAGACCACTTATCTCTTGCGATATAAGGGACTAGATAGTCTGTCTACCTTGGTGATGTCGCCGAGAGAATGAGCAGATTTGTGTGGTTTGGGCCATCGTCTGCAGAGGCTGAAATGGAGGCTGAGATACAGAACGTCTCCGTTCAGTTGTCATCTGGATCTAGGTGGCATTTTCATTTGCGCTTTTCCTTTTTCGGTGTCTTTTCTGCATTTTGGTTTTTTTATATCCTGATGAAGAATTGCCTTGCTACCTACCTCCTAACCCAACCTATCGGGTCCCGTTCAACTAGGTTGAGCTACCTGTCTGTGTTTGTTTGTTTATTTATTTGTTTTACTTTTTTCCTTTTTTTCTTTCTGGACATGTTTTAATTTACTTATCAATCGAATAAATTGATAAATTTGAAAATTGGCTTCCATTTTGCTAGGTCGAATTCTGGAGTTCAGATATCTATCTTGGATTAGGTGCTTGGAGCATGTAGATGGCTCCAGATACTACTTCCTTCAGGGTTATGTTCTGTTCTTCTCACTATTTTTCATATTTTCCATTTTTCACAAAAATCCATTGATTGGTCTTATTTCAGGATATCAGAAGTGGGGTTTTCCTATCTTGACCTTGCGATTTTCCAGCTTACACGAGTCGAAGACAGGAAAAGGAGACATCAATTGGCTCTCAGCACAATCCTTCCACTGGACCTCTTCTCCTCCATCCGCAGCATCGCCTCCCTCCCCCTGAGCAGATCCTCTACGAAATCGATATTGCCTCTCACCTCCCCCTTCTCCACCAATTGTCCGATCCACGCCAACGCCTTCCCCTCCGGCTCGACGTCGAAGAATTTACTGGTTAGCTTCCGATTGCGTATTTCCGCTTTCGCCGCTTCCCACTCTTTTGCCGCCTTCTCGTTCCCGTCGGGGACCGACTGGCAGATACTCAACACAACGCCGCCATCTTTCACCACGGCGGGAGAGTGCACCTGTCGGAGCGTGTCCCCGCCAATACAGTCGAGGACTATATCTACGGGGCTCCAGCCATTCTCGAGAAATGCTTCCGTGGCGTCCGGGTACGAGGTGTAGTCGATGACCGCGTCGGCGCCGAGCTGGGTGTGGATGTTCGCCGCGTGGCCTGGCAGGGAGCACGTCCCGCAGATCCAGACCCTAGTGTTGGGGAAGAGGGTTCGGGACCGGAGGAGTCGGATCGCATGCACTCCAACGTCGCTCTCCCAGGCGTTGGTGACGAGGACTCGTAGGGGACTGTTACTACTACCATGACCGCCGCCGCTGCCTCCAAAGGCCCCGTCGGTCTCAGCCCTGCCGGATAGCCCGCTCGTCTCGTACGGATCCAACCCCCCGTGTCGGAAGAACGCCTGCCACGCCGTGAGCGCGCCCAGCGGGATCGACGCCGCCTCCGCAGCGGTAATGTTCTTCGGCTTGAACGCGAGCTCGTTCTCCGTCGCCAGCGTGTAGTCCGCGGCCGCGCCGTCACGGTCCCAACTGAGCAGGCCGAAGACGTCGTCGTCGATCTTGAACTTGGGCCCGTCCTGGTTCCACTGGTCCTCGTTGGGCGTGCAGATCACCTGGCCGCACATCGCGTGCGCAGGGATCGCGGCCCGCCGGCGGAGCGTCTCTGGCCGGTTGAGCTCATCGCGGGTGAAGGAGGCCGTCTGGACTTTGAGGAGGTATTGGGTCGGTGACGGGACGGGTGCTGGGTAGCCCGTTTCGTACATCAGGGGGCGAGCGCCGGGGGGTTTCTTCGGGTCGTAGTCGAGAGGAGGGAGGTGGAGAGCTTGCATGTTCTCCGGGACAAAGTTTTCTTCGGTCATTGTTGCTTGCTTGCTTGCTTGTAGGTACTGCGTATGCAAGGATATAAAATGTATGTAAAGCAGGTAGGTATAAATGAATTGCTCAGCCACCGTCGATTATCTCCAACCAGGTCCTTAGTTGGCCTGCTTGTCTGTATAGACTGAATTGATAGATATGGATAAATGCTACATGGAGCATTTCACCTGAACACTTGCTGGGTTTTCACGTCATAGGAATAATCATCCGACCTGCATAGACAAATATTAAAATAGGAATAAAAAATCAGACAAGAGAAAACCAGGATCGTCGTCGTCGAATAGATGTGTCATTGTTATAACTGAATTCCCTGCTGAATTCTTGGAACTAAGACATGGACTGGTATATAGAGGTTACAGATGATATGATGATAGTAGTAGGCTTTCCCCGGATTTCCTAACGTTGACGTAGTTTACTGACCTGCATGCTTAGGTCAGCCCGCCACAAGACAACTTTCCGTCCGCATCGAGATCAGGATTTGACTTACAAGTAGAGTCTGAGTAGCTGTTAGCTTGATACTGAAAATAATGATCAGCAGTACTGGTGAGGCTGTTTTACGGGCGTCTTTCGTTTTCCATATCAAGCACCCGATAAGGTGTATCGCAAAGGTCCCGCGGTTACTCCGAAACTGTACCTACATAGTAAGCTACAATAGAGGACTGGACTTTCACTTGATATAAAAAAAAGAGATATGACAATCACGGCCATCCAAATTGTCTGATCGATCAACCCTCCCTCCGATAAGGCGGCCCACAAACACCATCTTCCCGATAACTCTGTCCCAACAACCGCTCATCAAACCCCTCCGCGAACCAGTCCCAGATCGACCCATCGAAGTACAGCCCGCAAAAATCCGCATCCGCAATCGCCCTCCACTCCTCCCAGACCACGCGGCCGCAGTCGTCGAAAAACACCACACGGAGCGTACCATATCCATTTCCATTTCCATCTTCTCCTCCGAAAAGCGTCTGCTCATCCTCGATGAAGATCCAATTCACCACCGCGGCCGTGTAGACAGGTACGTAATCAATCTCGTCGACCTCATCGTCTTCGAATTCGCGGATCGCTTCGTTCCTGGCTTCTCTTAGGCCCTGGAGGTAATGGCCCGCTGGGCTGTGGGGGATTATCAGTTGTGGGAGAGGCTCGAAGATCTTGTGCCATTCGCAGGATCCGTAGTTGTATAGAGACGGATCGGATAGGAGACATTCCCTGTCATTGTTATAGTCACAATTTGTGATCAGATTCAGGTCGACTGTGGCCAGTAGTCTCTCGTTGCGGGCATCAGAACCTGGAGTGTAGCATGTTCGGAGTCAGACCCAGCGGTCTATTCCGTCCTTGTTGTTGAAGTGTGTCGTCAATCACCGCTCCTGGTCCGTCTGGAAGGGTTTCGGGATGGTTTCGATCTCGTCCGGGGTTGGAGAGGCGAGTTGCTTGTTTTGGATTGCGAGACGGTAGGGCTGTTTTTATATTTCTTTTTGTCAACCCATTTTTTACAAAAAAAAGGGCCAGTTTCGAAAAGGAAATGAGAGGGGGGGATTCATTTCAAACCTCTCTTCCCTGTACACCCATCTGGACATATTCCATCGCCAGACGAGATGCCTGCTGGCGATAAGACTCGGGGGAGTCTTTGTTCCATCGTTTCTGAATAGAAAAGTCCTTGGTATCACCCATTCATGTTCCCCAGAGTTGTATGGGTGACCTACCAGAAGGAAAAGGTCAAATGGCTGCTGACCCCATTTGAGGAATTCCTCCTCGCTTGCCATTATTGTCAAGAGATAATAATAGGTGTCTAACTTAGTGTAATAATGGGGTAAAGGTGGGGTTGAATTGGACGGATGGCTTCGATTAGATAGGAATTGAAATTTAGGTAGCTAGCCGGAAAAATTGATAATTTGTAGCTGATGGAATAGGCACTTTTCAGTTGATTAGGTGTAAATAAATTGCAGGTGGAAATGTGGTCTGGTCTCTAGATAATAGTCATTAGCAAATGTCTCCTGGACAAGTGAAGTAGAGAGAAACCTCCAGGACCCTGGATCGTTGCCTACGTACTTAAGCTAACAGCCAAAGGGTTTTAATAACGCCTCAATAAGGGACGGGCTTGTCCTAATGGCGTGGCCCACTTGCATGCTTAATTTACAGGATGAGGACCTCATATTTAAACTTTGTGCTAGGACTCGCTTCAAAATCATGGGGCTAACTCCATCTTCTTCAATTTAAGGATTCTACAGGAAAGGAAAGACATACAGGATTGATTCAACCTACAGTAGAATCCTACCTTATGGGATACGATTAACGGGTAAGCGCTGAGTGAGTGAGTAGAGTTCTCGTTTCACGCCTACAACAATGATTTTTTGAGATATTTTATGCAAATAAGGCGTGCAATAGAATCTCGGAAGAAATCACAAAAAAAGCCGACGAAAAAATAGCAGAACTCAAATTCTCAACCAGAAAACACAGAAGAAACTAAACTACTGTACGTACCGTTACCTACCGAGCAAAAGTAAATGGGGCACCCCATCGACTATCTCGTTCTATTAGTTGAGCGTTGATAGCGCGGCAAGCTTAGAAAAATATTTTTTTGCGGAAAAATCAAGTGTCGGGTCAGTGGTCTAGGGGTATGATTCGCGCTTCGGGAAAACTAAATTCCATTATGCGCGAGGTCCCGGGTTCGAATCCCGGCTGACCCCCGGCCTTCCTTTTTACCTTTTTTAAGGTTTCATATCAACCGTACTTTATTTGGAATGTGGTCGTTTTGGCAGGGATCTATGCGGGCAAACAGAGAAATTATTCGTTTTTCTTGCGAGAGAGAGAGAGAGAGATGAAAAGAAATTTCAAACAAAACTCAGTCGGCTTGAACCTGGGATCTTGTCACCGAAATATTACTTGGAAAAAGAGATCCCGGAATACCTGAAGTAAACTGAACAGAACAGATACACATGACAATAGTAGTATGAAAATCATTCCAGCTACCACGTAGAGTCGATGAGCAAAGACATAAAAATCAAAAATACACATACCGGAAAATCCCTTCTCAGAGCCCAAGAGAGACGTAATTTCAACCCTCACCAATCTTCATCTCCACCTTGGCTGCTACATAGATAGTCCTTGCAACGCTGAAGGGCCTACTGTCGCCTTCACATTTTCTTGCATGCTATATACATCTCAGCATTTTGCTGGGAGCAGGAGCAAGGAAAGTATGATCTCAAGCGGGGTTACATGAGTGAGCGAATCGTTAGGAGAACTGATCTTCCAACTCACCCAGCTCACTCTGTTAAAGTGCAGTATCCAGATAAGGTGAACGAACCTCTTATAGATTTTTGTAGATTTTCATAATTTTTTTACCCAAATAGGCATGTCTCGCTTCACCATTCGTAACCATCAAGCAAAGACCAATCGCGCCATTCAACCCCAACTCCGTATACAATTCCAGTCGATGTACTGTACACCCAACACAAACCGAGGTTTTCCATACCGTTGAATCAGCCAGAGCTGGATTATCGCAAAACTCATCACTCTCTCGCATAAAAACTCGGGACTCCTGTTACCAAGCCAGAGTTGTCTCATTTGGTCAAGTCATCCACAAGCCCATACAATCCTTCGGGAGACTCGAATACTTTCCAGATATCTCTCGGGACACCTTCAAAGGCCTTTTCGAACCTTTCTGCTGAATTCTTCTCCTCCATGTGCGCCACATCGATCACTTTCCTGATGAAGATGGCATAGATCCAGCCTTTGTACTTCTTGTATATCTCCGCATACGCCTCTGGGTCACTTTGGGTCGAGTCACCGACGCAGAGGATCTTCCGCTGCGGGAACCACCGGTGTATTTTGTCCATCTGCTCGACTTTGTATGCCTGGGTGTCCTGGGTAAATGATTTCAGCAATCCGCTCAGGCCCATCCAGGAGTTGTCTCGGAGGATCAGGGTTCCGGGACTATAACTTGAATGGAGAAAACGCTGGAGAAAAGGATAGAGGTTGTACGGCGAAGCTGACACGTAGAACCACGTTGGCGTAAGCTGTCTCTGGATATGAGCGTACAACTCTGGCATCCCCGCAATCGGTTTCGGCTCTTCCGCAAAGGTCGTGCGGAGAATGCCAATGGCGTCGGGAGTCTGTGTGTATTTGATAGTATCATCAACGTCCGAAATGACTAGCCAACCTTCAGGAGAAGCAAAAACAGTATTCATCGACACACTGCGGTCCCAGCCTTCCAGGTAGGGTTTGACGATGGTCCCATCCTCCATATCATGAGCGCCTATAAGCACTGTTTGGCTGCTGATGCCATTGCTGTCTGTTGGACCTAGCCTGTGCTTGTGTATGTTGCCGCAAGGGAGGGGCACCTCTAAAGTCATGACTCTAGCAGGCGCAATCTCTCTCATAAACGGCTGCAGCCGCTGAGCGATTCGCTTTCTCGTCTCTTCATCCGTGCCCACTTCTCCATCGAGACCAATGGCATCTGCAACCAACCCAACGAATTTAGAGATATCTTGCCGGCCATGAGCCATGAAGACACATGCAATGACATCGACCTGCCATGGCTGTATCTTGTGAGGATACGGGTGCACTGGTCGGTAGGCGGTATTATCGAGCAGCCAGACCGTATTCTGACGAGGGTGTGCAGGCTGCGCCAAGGTATCGTTCTGTCCCAGGAAGGACGACGCAAAGCGTAATATGGCAGTGACCCGTGCGGTAGCCCGTCGGCTGGGGAGGTATCGTTCAATGCGAAGGAAGTCCCCAGCAGCACGAGCCTGTCGCTCTTCCTCAGTCTCCTGTGTCTTCTGCCGGATCATGTCCATGTTGTTCGGGTTGTTGAGATTTTGCCATATATTTCTTTTGGAGTACAAGCTTCTGATGCTCTTGGCGGTCAGATCTCAATCAAACGGGCAGCCACTTGGCAGAAGTATGCTTCAGGGTTATGTCAAACCAAGAACTCATTGAACGCGGGGGCAGCCAGGGAGACCAGGTATTTAAATAAGTGCGAAAAATAGCAGGGCTGTGACTTCCACATAAAAGGCCTTTGCCCGTACCTGCATGCGCCATAGCAGGCATCGCGATAGGCGCAATCGCTGAGTGAGACGCTGCTTCTTTGGCCATCATTTGGGCGAGTCAGACGATCAAGGAAGCGCTGTGCAACCAGATTGAGTTTCGCTGGAGAGCGACAGCTCTTCTTGGCCCTGCACTAGGGCGTTCAGCTCCCTCGGCGGCGGTGTTCATGTTCATGGAAGACCCTGGCTAGAGAGCCGTGCGAGGTCAGCCCTATGCTGCTCGTGATCTTCCTAAGGCATCAGTCGGCCTCCCTCAGCTGGGAGTCCTGGCGATGCCAGCAGACTGATCGGCCTTAAAATAAAGAGCATCTCGATGCATTAAGGCTGAAGAAATATAAGTATTATTATGAGCCCCCACTGCTTCCAGGGCTGAAGTCCGCGCACGGGGGCCCTGCGGCGACGGCGATCAGATGACGATCATCCCCGCAGATGGAGATCTGGCCTCCTGGTAGAATAAGTCGCAGTGTCCCTTGATAACGCGCGAGAGTACGCGTTTTGGCCGGTGACCTGAAACAGCTCGTCAAAGATGTGACGAAGTCTGGTGTGGCCGCTGACTGTGTTGAGGACAGGTTTCCCGATCTCCCTGGCAAGGACGGCGATCTTGGACCCGAGGTGTTCTATTTCCAGCGATTACCCCTGGGACGGGTGCGAGCAAAAGCAAGATATGTCAAACAGTGCTTCGAAGTTGAAACCAGAGGTATCCCTGAAGAGGTCAACTGTACCGATCCTGTGTCCATGATGCTGTTCTGTGTTCTAAAGGGTGACGCAGGATTTCCAACACCACTATTGTACGGCACCTTGCATCTCTTGATCCCGAAAGGGATTTCTGCTCTATACAATGTCCTTTTCCACAAGAAATACGCGTGCCTTGATTCACATACACTTATTTTCCTTTGGCACCGTTCGATCATCACGTTCCTTCCAGGAGGTATCCCTAGGGCACCCCCTCTTGCCGTACACAGGTCAACCTGCACGTGTCTTCAAGAATGATATGAGACAAGGCATACAGTGACAACTGTTTGCACATCCCTTGATCTCTTTCCTCAATTTCCTTCTTCCAGCGTCTGAGCAGTGTTTTTAGCCCCCTTACCTGGAGGGACTATATCCTTGAGATTGCCCTTCTCCGACGAAGTCAAGATTTAATAAACAGGGGTTCTGCTCTCCATCCAACATCAGCCACAATTGTATCTATCACTTTCATTGTCTCAACTTGCAATTAACGCGCCCTGTCTGTCCGGTGCTTCGCTTACCCATCATGATTTTCGCTGACATACACCCTCCGTTTTCGCTCCCCCAGGATCTTAGGATATCACGACCCTCCTCAACGAATCCCGCCCGGAGGTCCCGTCCAAGTACACGACCTCTCCCAGATTACATGGACGTCAATCCCCTGATCTATAGAACCTCCGCCCACTCGTTCACACACTCGTGGCCGACCCATCGATTGATATGTTGCCCGCGGTGCAGCTCAAAGCACTCTCACTCGTCTGATCATGGCAGGAGGAATCTTACGTCGGCTCACTCTCATTATTTAAATAATCGGAATGATCATGATGATCATCAGCCGTTCAGCAGATCATCGACATCGTCCTCTCTGGCAAGCTACGAGTCGATTCCGTGAAAAACGTCGGTATTCGAGTATATCTTCCTTTCCATTTCGATTCTTTTAATTTTTATACTCTACCTCCTTCTGGGCTGGGATAATCCATCATCTGCCAGCATGTGTCATACCTAATTTCGGGACATCGAGGCACACGGCGAGAAGAAGTTATAAATATAATGTATAATGCTTCTGACGGTATCTCGACTATTTATTGCTCGCATCTAACGGCGTTCCGGTTGGCTTTCTCTTGACATGTCATAATAAGAGAGCGTTATTATCTGGGTTAGTGAGGGTATAGAGAGGCAGCGGCAGGGCGAATTACCAATAATTAGTGCGGGATATAATTGTCTATCCACAGTTGAAGATATTGATATGGCAAGAAAGTTGACAAGATGGACTTTTAATCTAATATAATATTAGATGATAGCTGGGAGGAATATGGTTCTTCTTACATCACATTGTATTGCGCCTTGGAACTTGCTCGAGCCGTCCAGGCGCGTGTCCAAACTTCAGGCGTGCATCCGGGATGGGAACCCTCAAAAAAAGACTACAGCTTGATTGATTCTCGGTTAATCTTGCGTCAATACTTAGAAGCTAGTACCTAGTACGGGGTCCTCCATTGAAGTATGTGTGAAATAGAGAATCATAGAGGCTCGTCCCGTAGTGCGCCCGAGTGTACTATCTACCATATGTGCGGGGTGAGAGAGCGCTACAGCACTACTCCATATGGAGCGGGGAGTGAGTACATCGAGAGTACATCCGACGTATAGGCAGAAAGTAACCAGGCCACATTCCACATCATGTATGTCGGTAGCGCTGGAAGATCCAGTGCTGGTGCAATGTAGCCAGGGAGAACTCTATGGATTACTACTCAATCGATGATAGAATAAACCAATGATTCCGCGACGACCCTGGCCCAACCAACAAGGCCATGTCAGCTAATTTCATTACCTGCCCCATCATCCTAATTATCCAGCATTTCTGATTTTATAGTTACCCAAGATGAATCTCTTGATAATTACCTAGCTAAGTATATTGCCTATTTGGAAATTGTTTTTCTAGCACCCGGGTAGAATACAGTCATCATTTCATTTAAATCGTTTGACCACTATTTCTGCTTCCAGATTTGTGACATTACCCTTAATGCGACTGTGGAATGCATCATGTAGTACAGCTCTATAGAAGTTAATCACTCCCGCGCACTGTTGAAATAAACTGAGACTGTGTGTTCAGTTCTTGTCTTGATATGCAGTACCAGAAGCGCAGCCCCTGGTTCTCCCAATTCTTTCCTTCGCAGGCACAGAGATGTAAGGCATTGATAGGCAGAACAGACAACGGCCTCTCCTTTCTTCCTGCTGAATACTTTTACTTTTTTAACTGTCATTTATGTAAATGACAGTTTTTCTCCAAGGTCTCAGACGTCCACTGCTGGATTTACCAGAACATGGCTCTGTGACCAGTTTCGTGCCCACAAAGTGGGCCACCGCTGATAGTATGACGTTGGGGAGCCTCTTGAGCCTGGTCTCCAGCGGGTGTTTTTCGAAACGACGACCGCAATCCTCTCTGGCCTTAAACAAGCCATTGACCAACCGGATCGATCCAGCAGGATAGGAGCATAGGAATTGGGAAAAATAATTCGCGGAGCATAATCGACGTTAGCATTTCTAACCCCTCTTCGGAGCTGTCAACACAGTCCGCGAAAAGGACGCGCTGAACGTGTCCTTGCCCTTCTGTCGCTGCTTGGCAATGATCCCCGTCCGATCGGTCACCGGAGTAGCATTTATGATGTTGTCGAAGGCCTCGTCGTCTTCATCGCTTGCACCCGTTCCCGACTCGGCGTCGGAATCGACAGGCAACTGCTGTTCTGGTGGTCGCTCGATCTTCTCCGGCTGCGGTTTTTCGGGTTCGGATGGATTCTGGAACGGCTTGGAATTTAGGATCTTGCGTCTGATCTCTGCCATTTGTTCCTCGTCCTCTGAATCGTCCGATATGGCAAATGGGTCCTTGTCTACTTCGTCTTCTTCGTTATCGTCTTCCTTTTCCTCACCGTCTTCATCCTCTTCATCGTCTGAGTCAGGAACCTCTATCCTGTTTGTATTGCCAACCGTCCACATGTCATCCGCACCCTCCGCATCTCGCGCCGCTCGGCTGTCAGCGTACTCCTGCTCGATTTTCGCCAGCCAGTCTTCCTCGGCTTTCTTGACCTCCTCCTCGTTGGAGCACGCAGCGTAGCGTTTCAGCAATTTCGAATTAATGTCAAGGAATGCGTGGCCATAAGAGAAGTGCTTCAGCACCTCTTCTGCCCAGTCCTCGTGTCCGCAGATGTAGAAGCATGCCGCCAGTGCTTCGACGCAGTTGAGCCGCCATGGACGTCCGTAGTTTACCGAGTTCGCAGCAACAAGGTAGGGTACTAAAGAAGGTCAGGAAGAGACTGTAATAGAAAGCAGTCTCAAGTTACATACGTAGTCTTTCACACTTGCCACCAATCCGAGACCAGGGGACCTCTTTTACCCTGACCCAGGAGCATTCCACAACTGCAGCTCCGTATTGTTCGAGGAGGTCTTTGTCAGCCGGAGAGAGGATTCTCTTTGCATTAGGACTTGGGAGAGGAAAATTAATCAGCAACAGGACTGTCGCCGCCAATAAAAAGGAAAAGGAAGGCAATGCACAAAAATCTTACGATATGACGACCCCAGGGTACTTGTGACCAATTTGAAGCTCTCGCATCAAGCCAAAGTGCATCAATCTCTTGCCTGAGCATCTTTTCGGGTCGCAGTGGCCGAGGTCCCAGCAGGCTGCTTTAAAGGGCGGTCTATTCGAGTCGCCTGTCTCGTCGCCATCGCGGGGTATTGGGCGTGGGCGGGGTGCAGAATGGAACTTCTTGCCTCGAGAGGAGAAATTGTCCTTCTTGTGTCGAACCATTTCGAGAAGTCACGCAAAATATAAATACTTGGCTGGAAAGAAGAGGGAAAAAAAAAAAAGAAAAAGGGCACTCTTGGACGGAGCGCAGGTCTTTGGCGTTGAAGTGAGGGACGACCGTCAGAAAAGACGGAGTTTCACTTATCGAGGCCCGCGCGCCATGTTAATCGCCGCACGTGTAGGTTAGCTCTCCGGCTACCCAAAGTCCGTCATCTCCAAACCGAGTTCTCCATCAGCAGGTCCAAAGGCACATAAACACACCAGTTGCTCGCCCAAGCGCAGCTATTGCCCTGTGCTGCGATCATCGCTGACGTTTTCCGCTTGCACCCGCGCGTCCTTTCGTCATCCTGGAGGCTACATCAGCACGCATGGCAGCTAGGGACCGGTTCGGTGCCTACGCTGATCCTGGCCTAACGCCTCTTCAGCGAGCTATACGTGGGTGTCCACATTGCGCTCGTGGAATCTAGGTGGATTGGAGACTAACAACTACTGGCAGATAATGCTTGCGATCCCCAGAACTACGAGCCCAATCTCGCGCTGAACCTTGAAGTCGCGGACCTGATAAACTCCAAGAAAGGCAATGCGTAAGTCGCATGTGTCCTCTTCAGGGCTGGTCTCTAACAACAGTCGAAAGCCCCCGCGAAGCTGCAATCACGATAGTCCACCTCATAAATTCGCGCAATCAGAACGTGTCGCTGCTCGCATTAGCGGTGAGTGTCGGGTTCAGCCTAGGACAGCTGTACCGTGCTAATGCTGGATACAGCTCCTCGACATATGCGTCAAGAACTGCGGATACCCGTTCCATCTTCAGATCAGCACAAAGGAATTTCTCAATGAGCTAGTACGGAGGTTTCCCGAGAGGCCGCCTCTACGGCCCTCGAGGGTGCAACATCGAATTCTGGAGTCGATCGAGGAGTGGCGGCAGACGATATGCCAGACATCTCGATACAAGGAAGACCTGGGCTTTATTCGGGATATGCACCGCCTTCTTCTCTACAAGGGTTACACATTCCCGGAGATTCGCCATGAGGATGCGGCGGTGCTGAATCCGAGTGACGTACGTGTCCACTGTCCGTGGAGTAGGACCAGACTGACCCTGCCTAGAATCTTCGATCTGCAGAGGAGATGGAGGAAGAAGAGAGAGCTGCTCAATCAGCCAAGCTGCAGGAGCTTATCCGAAGAGGCGGCCCCGAAGATTTGCAGGAAGCGAATAGGTTGATGAAGATTATGGCCGGATACGACACCAGGCATAAAACCGACTACCGGGCGAAGGCTGCGGAAGAGGTTGCTAAGGTTCAGCAAAAGGCCAAAATTCTCGAGGAAATGCTTCAAAGTATTAAACCTGGAGACAAGATCGCTGAAGGCGATGTATTTGAGGTGGGTAGTCGTCCACATGCCATCCTCCGCATCTCGTGCGGGACTGACGGCGTTCAAGGAACTTGCAAATGCTCTCCAAAGTGCCCATCCAAAAATCCAGAAGATGTGCGAGGAAGAATCAGATGATGCGGAGGCCGTTCGCAAGCTCCTAGAGATCAACGACAGCATACACCGGACCATTGAACGATATAAGTTGGTGAAGAAAGGCGACTTCGACGGGGCTTCCAGGATCCCCAAGGGCACGCTTGGAACCAGTACCGGTGTCTCGAAGACTGCGAACAACGAGCTTTCTCTCATCGATTTCGATCCTGAGCCGAGTTCCAATGGCAACGCTTCTGCTTCTGCTCCTGCTCCTGCTCCTCAAGGCACAAGCTCATTGGAGAATGATCTTCTGGGGCTTTCGTTTCAAGACCAGCCCCAGGCACCCTCTGGCAGTGTGTCGCTGGGATTCAGTAAGTATCTGACTTGCAAGACATCTGAGATCAAAATCACTGATCTGGTTGACAGACACCTCCATGCCACCATCTTCATCTCCAACCCCCCCTATCCAGCAGCAACCAGCAGCTGTCAAGCCAAACTACGATATTCTGTCTTCCCTGAGCTCGTCTCGCGCTTCTTCACAAACCACCACTCCTGTACCTTCTCTTTCGCAACAGCAGCAAGCCGCAACACCAACACCACCGCCAGCAGATCCGTTTGCTTCTCTGGTGTCGGCCAGCCCCAGGGTGTCATCCCCTTTTGCACCACCGGCCCAGAGTGGTCAACGTCCGTCTTCTCTGCTTGACCTGGGTGGCCTTGCGTCATCGCAAGCGCAAAGCCAGCAACCAGCGGCGGCGAACAACGATGATGACTGGACATTTACCTCGTCGCTGCCGGAGAACACGCTCCCCAGCACGAACAAAGTGCAGGTTTTGAACTCGTCTCTGAGGATTGATTTTGTCGCGCGGAGACATCCCGGGAATGCACGGCAGATCCATGTGGTAGCCTTGTTCTCGAACAGCACAAGCCTACCCTTATCGGAGCTGCACTTCCAGGTGGCCGTGGAGAAGGTTAGTTCAGTAACTTTTTTCTTGACTTTGATTCTTATTCATCTTAATCGTAACGATTTGTGAAACGCGGAGAGCTAACCTCGATACAGTCTTACACGCTGCAGCTCCGGCCGCAGTCGGGACGGGACATCGGACCGCTGCAGCAGAACGGGGTGCAGCAGGAGATGCTACTGGACGGGATCGACGCAGGTAAGGGGAACTCGGTGAAGATACGCTTCAGGGTTTCCTACAGGGTTGGGGCGGAGGCGAAGGAAGAGCAGGGGATGGTGCCGCCATTGGGGATTTCATGAGACCCTAGCCGGTTCATGGAAGCTGATTGTCCATAATCTTGTCCTGCCCATTTTGGTTGAGCATAGTTTTACTTTGTGCTTGTGTCTGTTAGCCCTTGTTGTTCCAGCCAGCGAGACCTGTATGTCCGTTTTGAACCGAGACCACCGCGAACCGTGTGCACCGACTAAGTTGACATCCCATGGTATGAGCAACTTCCACAATCACATGTGTTTCCCAGAAGTCCCTTTTACCCGGAGAGATAGGCCATCAAGCGATTGGTCTGCTGTTGAGAGAATTCCACTAGGTCAGACGAACAGCAAAAACAGACAGGCCCGGGAAGAAGGGTTCCGGGGAAGGTAACGTGGATAAGGCAGAGCGCCAAGGGATGGGGAGAGGAGGGCAAAGATGGCCCTGGTCGGCCCTTTCCGACGGTGTTGGAGGAGCGATCGACTGGCCTGCAGACCTTCCTGATCGGGTCTCGGCTGGGCGTCTGGGCCGATCGATCACGACGCCATCTCCGCGGAGTGGCGTCAGAGGGCGCAAGCCACAACCGCGCCGAATCGGGAAAGGTCTGTACGGTCCTGAAGGCTTCCTGATCAGGCAGGCCGTAGGGCTCCTGCCGAGGTCGACTTGTGTCCATGGCTCCAGAGGACAGAGACTCTCTCCACGTCTGGGCGCCGGGGTAAGCTAGGCGCCTCAGGTGACGGCGATTACCGAGCGGTCCAGGCGCGTGCACCAGGTGGCAAACCCGCATCCCGCTCGTTGACCGTGGGTTGCGAGCCTTTGCTGTCCCGGGAAGCTTGGAGATCACGGGCGACCAATGGACGGCCGAGTATGGAGCACACGATGGAGGTAGAGATAGTGTAGCTACTAGTAGTTCGGGTCCATCTGGACGGGCCCGAGAGCTAGGTGTATATAGCCCTTTTTGTCGTACTGTCTCGTGCGTCTTCAGGACAGACCCTGCCAAGGCGGGCTTCTGCTTGTGCAGCACACGTTTTCTGGGCTGCATCGGGCTGCATATCGGGCTGCAGGTACCAGGAGCGTCGACGTCGCACAGAACAGTGCATGAAATGATCGGGATGTCAGGTTAGGTAGCACAAGCAGATCGTACGCATCTGGCAGAGTGCCATCTCAGGCGAACGCCGGGACCCGCCCAAGCTCCTTGCCTGATCCGGCGCGCTGCCTGGTCCGGGCGACCAACGGCCCATGGGTCGGGCTGCGGATAAGGTTCTGCCAAGCTCTGCCGGATCGCCTCGAGCGGGTCCTAGCGTCGCCTGGGGAAAGCGCCACTGGATAAGGCCGGCTCCATCCAGGCGCCGATCCGGACATCCAACCCTGGCGCGCAAGGTGTCAAGGCGCCCAGGTGTCAGCCAGCTCTCCACGCCGTTTGTAACTTTATGCACTGTGCAGCGACACACTGCTGCGAGCAGAGAGCAGAGCGGACCCTGGTTACATTTGCAGCTGTCAGGCAGACCACTCTGACAGGCATGTCACGGATGATCTGCGCTCGTGGGCATCCTACCTGTAGCATGGCTTCTAGAGCCTGATCTCTTTTTGTGTCCTGTGAAGATCGATGTAGCCGCATATCTCGGGCATCTACATATATCCTATCTTAGGTAGTTTATTCTCCTGGATGTCTCCTCTCTTGCCAGCAGCCCTCGTGCTCTCATGCTCCCAGCCACCTAGCTCACTCCGGGGAGGACGGCCAGACGAGGAGCAGCCAGTCCCGCGGGTCGCGCGCAATGGATACTTTCGCCGCAGCGGGCCATCTCTGGTGCGCTTGGGAGGAGCGCGCGTTGATACGGGCCCAACTGGGAAAGTCGCTGGGCACCTGGAGCAGCGCTGCAGGGTTCTGGATCTGACAGCTGCCTGTCCCCGCCCTCTGCCCTCGACCACTTTTGCCCCGCCTTATACCAGGTCTCGACCACCATGCTTCCTCTGCCCCGGCGCCAGCACTGAGTATTTGAACCTCGCGCTCGCCCTCCTGTCTGGCTCTCACCAGCATCCCTGTTCAGGTATCATTTCCATCATCATCATCATCATATTTCCATTCTCATTCTCTGTTCTTATCTCCATCTATATACATACATACATATTTCTGTCTTCTCCTTCCTGGCTCTACTGGCCAGATCGAACAGCCTTTCGCTCCTCCATCTTAGGATCTTGTCGTCTCTCTATCATCTGCTCTACACCATTCGTGCTCCAGTGACCAGACCATACGTTCCCTCTCCGGCACGATGGCCTCTCTCTCCAAAGATATCGACGTGGATATCACCCCCATCCCTAGGTCGCGGGAAGAGAACCAGGAAAGGTACGCATCTCCTACTGACCATGCTCTGTCTCGTCCTTTCAAGGAATGGCATCTGACTTGCCACAGAGCTTTCGTCGCAGCATCCCGACGGAAAGACAGGAGCTTAGACGCCCGTCTGGAGTCTGCCAACCGTGCATCCATGCTGCACAAGAAACGCACCGGCAAGGCCCTCAACATCACCAAAGAAATCGTGGAGAAGGAGGCCATGTACGAAGAGGTGGACGAGCGCTATCAGGAGAAGCGTCTCCGCATGCTTCAGGCGCAGAACATGCAAATCGAGGAACAGTTCCAGCGCCAGCTCCTGGCTGCCTTTGCCGCAGGCGCTAACAGCACGAGACAACAACGTCCAGCACCTCCGCCTCATCGTGCCTCTACGGGCGGTGTGACGAAGATGCGCCTGGATCTCCCTACCGCTCGTGCCTCCTTCTCAGAGGGCAGCCGTACTGGGTCTCTGGCCAACTCGATTCTAACCAGCCCAGGATGTATCTCCACTCCCGGGATGACGTACTCAGAGAGCCCAAAGACTCCGTACGTCCAGACACCCGGCAGCTCCTATATGCAGACTCCGGGAGCCTACTCGCAGGGTCTTCCGTCGCCGCGAGTGCAGATCCCTCAATACGTGGCCCAGCCAAGTCCAACATGGCAGCCGCAGATGCAGCATCCCCAGCAGAGCTACCAGGGCGCTCCGCAGATCTCCATGCAGTCTGTTGAGGCCTGGCGATGGAGAATCCTCCAGCAGGCTCAACTGTCCGGGCAGGCAGCGTCACAGGGCCAGGCATACCGGGCCAGACTGGCTTCCGCTCCCGAGCTTCCGCAGCAGCCTCTGTCCCCGGTTACGACGGCGGAGGAAGCCGCGAAGGGTACCCGCGCTCAGTCTGAACCTTCTCTTCTGGCCTCCCAGGAAACTGGTGTTCCTTCGGAATTTCTCCCGAGCATACCCGAGCAAGATATCTTCACGGAGACATGGCAGACTCCGGAGCTGTGCCCGTCACCGAGCACCTCCAACAAGTCACCCGCCAGTCCCTGCACCAAGGCTGATAATACACCAGCAGAACCAGATTCTGGTGTAAAGCAAGGCTTCATGGTGTCGACCAATGATTTCGACCCTGATTTCGACGAGTTCACCCATTTTGCCTTTGGTCTGGGGAATAACTCCACTTTCCAGGACCCGCTGGATACGTCTGCATTTGACGACTGGGTCTCCTTCGACCTGGATTTTGCGACAGTCGCCTAAAGTCTTGCAGCCGGAGCTGGAACTCTCGACAAACATCCTGTTCTTCATTCTTATGCTATGCTTTTTTCCGTTCCTATGTTTTGTATTGAATCTTGCTCCTGTAATCACGTTCATGAGCGTTTCCAAGCACTGAGTCTCTCTTCAGAGCCAACCTTGTGGAAATACCCACTACTCTCTGCACTGTTGCTTAGCCGCACTGTGTACTTGCTTTCGTGCTGTTGTTTAATCGAAGATCCCGTGGATCGGATGGCCACATCACCTTCTGATGTTTATAAATACTCCGCTGGCGTCTTTAATTTCTACTTTTGGAACGAGACACGGCCTCGCTTTCTTGTATCTGCAATCTACTGTTGATGTATCGGTCGTAGACTTCAATATCATTTTGGCTTAACTCTGGACAAGATATTTAAGTGCTCACATACTCTAGAAAGACGGGTGTCCATCCTTTCACTTAGCGACTCGCTAAAAGCACGCGCGAACTGGCCTCTTGCAAAGAGGGGAACCACCACAACCACACCAACTCCTGCCCGGAAACGGGAATCGTGCAGAATGCACCACCCAAGCAAATCAAGGCGCGAGGTGGGCTTGTCTCGTTAGTTTATGGAGACATGCAGATGGAGACATGCAGAACGGAAAGGTAGGAATACGGTAGGAAGACAGCGGAAGCTATCAGTCAGACTCGTACTAGATCTAGACTGACACCTCGAGTTCAACTCTCCATGCGGAGCACTCTGTACTGGGGAGGCATGCAAGTGGTGGGCAGATCGTCGATCTGTCGATCGCCCGTTGGCTTACCGGCGCGCGATCGTCGCGACGCATGGATGGCATGATGCATGCACGCCTAGTATTTTAGCGTGCATTAGTGCACAGCTTATTGCATGCTGACAAGTCCTAGAGGGCAAATCTCCGACTTCGACTCTTCGGAGAAAAGAGAGTGCAGCGACTACTGATCTTTTCGGTCCTTTTCAACTTTTCTTTTCTTCATCATCCTTTGGTATTTCTCTTGGACACGTCGCGCTCTATAGACATACAGAGCAAGTAAAGGTGCGTGCGATGTTGCAGCCACGGTGGAGAAGGGAAGAAGACCGAAAGCAGGATCGAGTCGAGTTTGAATGGAGCGTGTGGGTCTGCGGTGCGATCCACTATCCATACGAGACGACAGATGTCGCTGCTGGATGAACTCGGCCGTTCTCGTCGATCACCAGTCAACCCTCGAACGAGATTATAGGCATTGAGTAATAAGAAAGGTGACACCTGCGCTAACCGCAGCGACCCTAGTGGATGGTGATCCTAGTCGAGATTCAACCCTCTAAGTTGACCTGACTTAACTTTATCTGTGAGGTCGACTAAAATTGTGATGGGCCTCTCGGAGAACTCCGCATGGATAGCTCAAGTCCTATTCCCTACCTGCGCTGTATGGACTAGTTAACTGACCTCTGCATCTTTCGTCGATTTGGACGTCTCGGAGTGGAGGAGAGATTGCAGTGGAAGGGAAAAAATTGTTTTTTCCCTGATATCCATACCTGCATTGCGTTGTATCGTGCTATGCTGCATTCAGTTGGGCCATGTTACATCCCGTTGCGTCGCATCCGCTCCGTTCAGATCCGACTCAACCCAATGTGACCTGACTCATGGTGGATCGATCTCTCAAGGCTTTTGATCTGCAGCTAGGTATGAACGGAGGGTTTGGTTATTTTCTTTATTTCAACAACAACCGTAGGTATCTAACCTATTCCAACGCTGTGGGCATGAGTCGCAGCGCTTCGCCCATAACTGTGGATGAAACAAAAGGAAGACAATGAGACGAGGATAAAGAGATTACAATACCAAATTCTTGACCACTTCTTGTCTTCTCACGAACCTACAGTATCATGGCCATGCCCATGCAGTCTATCCATCTGTGACTGTCTTTGAAGTTTCCTGTCTTGGAAATTGAGACAGTGCCCCTGAGGGGCCAAACAGAAGAAGACAAGAAAAAAAAATTTAGGCCTAGCCTAGTTTTCCACCTCCAGGTGCTACCAGGTACCTAAGGTAGCACCATTGTGGATCTAGTCTTCGGACTGAGCAAAGCATCTTAATGACAGAGGACGGATAGTGCTATCCTGGACATACCTATCTCAGTAGGAAACCTATCTTGGCCTAAGCCTAACCTGGCCTGACCTGAAGAGTTAGAGTGGATCGTCTGCCCTAGCAGGCTCAACTTTAACTAAATTGGATGGATCTTGTCCCACTCTCACATGCCCTCGGTACTGTCTGTACTAGGTACTCATAGCATGTGCTATTGCCATTGTCGTTGTCTCTGTCTTTCTTACTCTCTTCTCTTCCATGAAAAGAAGAAATGGGAGGGGGGGGGGGGGGGGAATGAGAGAGAGGGACAAGTCTATAAGTGCCAATTTGAATGCCCCAAAGCTGCACAATCTCCCAAGGCCCGGCCTGGGCAGAGAGAAGTGAAGGATCCAGGTCCCAGTTTCTGTTTCCGGGCTAAGAAAGAGGAATATCCAAAATGCGTAGCTTAACGCACCTGCAGAGATAGAGAGAAGCGCATAATTGCAAAAAAAAACCGCTTGTTTGATTGGATTCGTTGTGTCATATACCTATGTACTGTATATTTCCGGTACTTACAGGATATATATACTCAAGGTAAAAAAAAAGCACTGGACATATTAAGCTTGATCAGATCAGATGCTTCACCTAATTAAAGCAAGGGAAAGAAAACCTTTTTGCTCTTTCTTAACTTAGTACTAGGCTCTCGCCTATAGCCCTATTATTATACCCCCTTGTACAGTACAGTACAGTTACTCCTGTATGCCATTGACCTGGAAAACTTCTTCTACTACTGCTACTACACTTGGGCTTCCAAACTCAGGTAGCTACCTACCTAACCTAGGTGCACCTACACTGGACTGGACTAGGAACTGGACCACTTGGGTAACCTCCTACCTCCTCGTAGGTAGACTAAGTACCTACCTAGATTGGTGCCAAAACGCACATGTACATGTACACCAACCGTAAAACGATTCCAACAGGCGTCGATTGGATAGAAGGATAAGAATAGGTAATAAGATTAGGTATGTACGATTGATTGAGGTCGACGCTAAGCTGAGATGTACACCGACATGCCATGCCCACGACCTTCCTTGGCCTTGGCCTTGGCCTTCATTGTTACTAGGCTTGGCCTGGTCCAGGCAGAGCTCAGCGTTAGTCTAGGCAGGATGGGGGATTTCCGGGCATTAGGTACATACATGCCCCACGCCACGCCACCCTTGGCCTTTGCTCTGGTCGAATTGACATGAGTCTGGATGAGGGTGTGGGTGTGGGTGAGATAAGATCTGATTGATCTGCAACTGAATCAGTGTCAGGATCTGGATTTGCCACTTACATGCATTAGGTGCATATCAATTTTGAACTGGCCTAGACAGGACTTGCATTGGGGACCGGGGATCAGGGGTTTTAGGATTATGTTAGATAGATAATGCTGATCTGCTAGATTCGTAGCATACGTACGCGGGACACTGATGATTGACATGACTTGACATGACATGCATTGGGTAACATGTCGCGAAGTGAAGCTATGATGTGATATCAATTGATATTGATATCAGATACACCAGACCAGGAAACTCTGACGCTGCCAATGCCAATGACAAATGCAAATGCAAATCCACGATCGACGGCTGTTGTGCTCGAGCTCGAGCTCAGATCAGATCTGGACCAAGATCAACCCGTTACGTAGGTAGATGTCAACCGTACCCACCGGAGCTACAGTACAAGCCACAGGACAGCCAAGATGGCACAGGTGCAGGGCTGGTCTAGAACATCGGCGACTCCGAGCCCGTTCACGTTTGGTTGATGGTTCCGACGGGCAGCTGTGTGGATCCGGGGTCTTCCCAAAAGGGTAGCATACCACGAACAGAGAAAGACAAAGACAGACACATGTAGTCTGGTACTCTGGCACAGAGGCTAAGCTAAGACTGACGACGACCGAATCAGAGTCAATCAATTTTATTATATACTAGTTAGGAAATCCAATTCATGAAATAAAGAAGTAAGAAACATAGAAGCTGATAATAAGAGAAAAAAAAAAGAAAGTCGGGGTGTCACGCTGTACGATGCAGGTACGAATGCACCCTCGAAATGGGCCAATCACAGAACATATATGGAACAATGCAAAGGAACCTATATGCGGCTGTGACAAGCCATATCAACAGACATTAAAACACGCGCTAACCAGTAAGGGAAACTGCATTGCAGAGCACTAAGCCCAGAGGTCCATGGCAAAAGTCAAAATACTGCGCTGCAAAGCAAGGTAGGGTTTGACCGGACCAGGTGCGACTGCTGCTCTATCGGCCCATCCATGTTTGTCGACATGTGAATATCATGGTCCACGTCCAGACATAAAGATCTCTCGGCCAATATCTCCGCTCTTCCGGACGTTGAGGCTAGAACTGCTGCTCCGCCGCCTGTGGCTTCGGGACTCCGCAGGATCTGCGGGGCTTAATCCGCTAGCTCGAGCGTAGAGATTTAGAATGTCCGTAAGGCTGACGAGATTCACGAGGCGCCCTGACAGCCGGGCGCCCGGCAGTGACGAGGCAGGGATCGAAGGGGCAATTGAGGGTGGCAAGCCCGGGGAGGAAGCCGAAGCATGGGGGAAATGCGAAGGGTTCGCGTAGCCCTGAGGTGGAGCAGGAAGATGAGGATGGGCATAGTCCGGAGGAGGCGGTGCTGAGCTATGACCATTGGCAAAGGTAGGAGACCTGGGAGAGGGCTGAGTGGCTGAGTTCGCTGCAGGCGTTGGGAGCGGAATATGGACGGAGGAGTGGGAAGGCGTGGGCGGCCCTGAAGATGAGGGAGAGAGTGGATCTGTCACCCACAACCTATTATTGGCTAATTAGCATTTCCTATAGTACTGTCTTACAAGGCGTCTTACCGATGCGACTTGGTAGCTACCAGTTTGGCAACAGTGTGGGCGAGAGTAGAGGTCGGGTTGACATAGAAGACAGGGAACGAATCCTTGCCATCGTTCATGCCGCGTGTAGACAGTATGACGGAGATGAAGTGGGTGCAGGTATTCCGCAGGAGAGGCAAAGACGTAGACTTGGTCAAGAGCTAGTTTTCATGAATCAGACGGGTTCGACGGTAAACCGATCAGAGTTCAACGCACCTTGACGTCTACCTCAGAGATATTTCCAATGACGTTGAAATGGTTGTCGACGACTGCGATAGAGGAAACACCCTCCTCGTTCATAAGCTGGAGGGCCTCGAAGAGTGGCTTGTCTCCGCTGCACCGCGATTAGAAAGCAGATCAGAATTGACAAGAGGGACACCCACTTGATAGCGATAACCTGCTGCGAGCCCAGCTGCAGATCTTTCAGGTATTGCGGGTAGAGCTGATCGATGACGGGGAAGCTACGTCCATTCTCCCACAGGAACCTGACCAGTCTTCCCTGGCTGACTATGCCCACGACCTCCGTGCTGTTTTCTTTGACCACGACGACACGATGCACGCCACCGCCAAACGTCTCTACAGCCGTCATCAAGTTAGCAGAAGTCGGAAGAGTCATCAATGGCTCTTTCCTCCCGAGGTCCTTGATATCCCTCAGCGGAATCTTGCTTCCCTCCCTAGCTTTCTGGGCCAGTTCGCGAAAGGACGTGATATGCTCTTCATCGGGCTGCGCCAGTCCCACCACAAGCAATAGATAAGCATTCAGATCCGAATAGTCGAACGTTCCCACCGCGGATGTGTCCTGTGCCGTCTCCCGAATCAACAGAACGGGAGCGCCTGAATCGATCAGCAGCTGTAGGGGAATATTAGCAGGGTTCAAAAGTCGAGCGAACGAAAGACCCCCATACAGTGGTCGCATCCTCTATGCTCGTATCCAGCTCCACGAACCTCAGGTCATCGGGGCTGACCAATTCGCCTATGCATATCTGCCTCCAATCTCGACCTGCGAATGCTGGATCCGCTGGATTTCGGACGGGAGGGTGATCAATGAGACTCTGGATGGCCGACTGTGTCAGGGACGGCTGTCGCCGCGCCCGCGGAGACGGAGGGACACCACGGAGGCCGTCCGTAAAGCTCAGCCGGTGCTGCGAGGTAGAGGAGGATATGTGAGAGAGACGCTTCGACGGGTAGCGGGAGTCGGTGCTGGACCGCGGGGACGAGATGGTCGAATCGCTGGTGAGTTCCGTACGGGGTTGGCGGTCCGCCATGGTTGAGCGGCGGGCTGGGAGACGACGCTCCCGTGGGAGGAGGCTGGGAAGCGCGGATAGGACGACGAGGACGAGCGATCAGGCGAGCGATCAGGCTGATGGACAGGGACCGGGAGATTGAATTGGATTCTGGCGAGAGTTGCAGATGATACGAGCAGCGGATAGGGGCGTCTTCAGCGATACTCTGCGGGGGTTTCGCATCGACGCGTGACGGCGCAGCTGCGAGTCAACAGGCCGTCTCCGCCCGTCGGCTCGTCCCGTGCGCCGCCGCGGCGGTTGACGTCCCCGCCAGGCGCGCCGATCGCCGCATCATCATGACTATCTCTTTCTACTGTACAGAATAGACGCCGGCGTTTCCGCGGAAAAGATCACAGAAATTCAGCCAGGAAACCGGTCAGGTCCTTTCCCCCGAGGTTCTTCATCACTGGTTTCTTGGTTTTCTTGCGATTGGGGGGTTCTGGTTCCTCCAACCGTCTCTTCCCCATGGCCGGGTCGGCCACATTGACCTCAATTGGTCCTTTTCGCAGGAAAACGAGCTTCCTGGCCTTCTTGCTCATGCCTTTCCACACGGCCTGTCCCACTTGGAAGTCGAGAATGGGAGTATCAGGATCGATGAACGGTTCTTCTCCTCTTCTCTCGCCATCGAGCAGAGGCCCACTAGCCTCGTAGCATTCGTACACCGTATCGGAATCATAGATATCTGTCTCCTCGTTATTGTCCTTCGCCCGCGGCCTGGTCCCAATCTCCCAGCCGTATGTTTTGGCAACCGCTTCGGCGGAGTCGGGTGTGAGTCCTCTGCAGTCTTGGACGACGAGCACGCGCAGTGACGGGAACACTCTCAAATACTGAAACACGATCGGTGACAGCTTCTCTTGATGATAAATCCTCAGAACACGAAGATGCTTGAATGCCCCCGAAGTTTGCGCAAGCTCGCTCCAGGTCCTGACGATCCGGTCATCTAGAACGGCAACAGGTACTGCGTCCTCGTCTGGGTCAGGTTGCGGCTTCGACGGAGTCGTCGATATCTCTAACGCCACGATGTTCTTGACATTGCCTATATCAACGAGTTCTGGCGTCCGCGCAAACTCAGTCGAGAGCGTCAGAGCAACTACCCAGTTCAAAGCGTCGTCCTTGACGAGCCCAAGGTAGTCCCGCATGGGCAGCTTTGGGCCCTCTATCTTCAGTGCCCGATAATTCGCGATTTGTCTGAATTCTCGCGGGTAGACAGTCGCAAAAAGCTTCCACATGTACATCGTCTTCTTCCCGCTGCAATAGTATCGACTGTTTAGAATCTATTTCGATGCCAGGAACGGGAACCAGCTGCGACTCCAAATTGAAGTTGGCTCACCTCCTACCAAGACACTCCCACAGATAGCTCGCGATCCGCCACGGCACACTCGCGAAAAGCTCAGGCGTGAGATTTCGTTGATCAAGCAGGGTCTTCCTCATAGCTAAATGCTTCAGTGATGGTGCCCCGAATGGGCTGCCTTCTTCCCAACCAATAGGTAGGAACGGAGACTCGTGAACCCACGAGGGACCTTTAGAGAACCCTACGGCCGGTGCCATCGTCTTCTCCATGTACACCTGGCCGGTGGTCCAATCAATTCGGCGCTTCGACATGGTCTTTCCGGTCTTTAAATGCTAAGTATCCAGAATTCTCTGTGAACAACCAAGGAAGAACAATCCCACTGACGGTTGCATTCTAGAATGATCAGACGCGACGCGGGTTCAGCCAGCAGCTGCTCCTATCCCGTCTTTATCGGAACGATTGCTCGGATGGCCCCTGGCAATATCCCGGGGTCAACTTGAGACTGAGAAATAGCACCATACGTCACTTCATTTCCCTGATAATATGCGTTCTTTTTGTGCAAGATTTTGCCCTTTATCAATACTCATATGCTCGCTTTTGGAAATTTGTTTATGTGACATCAGACACTGGCCGCATCAAATCTGGGGAACGCGTTGCTCCTAGTTCACTAACAGCCAATTAGCATCGACACACGTGACCACGCGTCTGCATGAGTCCAGATCACTCAGTATGGAGCTATATCAATATCAATGGCCCTCCCTCCCCCATGGCTGTGCATAATCAGCTCATTATTGGACATGAGAAACGCATGAACAAAAGAAACAGGGATATGGTGTCTCCGGGCTAAGAGCGCCAAAGGCAGAGAGACTCTATTCGTCTATCGAGAGACAGAGGGCGGAGACATGAGCCGCCGTTTTGGACCCTTTGATGAAAATGGTATAGCGTCTAAACATCTCTTTCATGCGACTAGATGCAGCCCATTGCAGCTATTGTTCATCGCTAGAGTGCTCGGAACCTGCACACAGCTGCCGAAGAGAACGGTTATCCAGCAGTTTGGTACGTGGTCCCATTTCGAGGGCCATGGCGCTTATGCTGGAGTTTGCATGCTGTTCACAGTCCAATCATGGCGAGAGGAGCATCGTCCCTCGTCGAGAAATTCAGTGGAAGAGATAATGGACCTCAGTCATGACTGCACGCAACTATGAGACGTGTAGTCTCCCCAAATCTCTTATGGCGAATCAATCCATGGAGTTCAAGGGCCGTGGATCTAGAACCCAAGGTGTTCACTATGCCGTTGCCAGCAAAGCATCGGGCGTGCTGCTGTTCGCCATGGCAGTGCTCAAGTTCAGTATTCTTTTCTGAGAATACTAACCGCTTCAGATTCATTCTGGTATACCATATTGTTGGAGTCTTCGTCGTTGCAGACCTTCTTGCTGTTTATTACTTTCAACTTCGTGTATAATGTCTTCCTTTTTCTCTCACAAGGCGAAGAATGGTGTGCGTAACTGCAACACTATCCAGAATTTGCAACCAGTCGAACAGCCAAGAGTGCTCCTTGACGATGGCACTGAGATCAAATCTACCTTCTCCAAAATGAGGAAAAGAAGACCACCCCCGATTACCATCTGCCTGCAGTCTGGAAATGTAATCCTAGCAACGGCCCCAACGGCGACAACTATCTACCCAGATGGCACGCCTGCAACACCTTCCAGTCCCCAGTTCGTCCAATGTGTGAGCCCGGCGTACAATGAGACAAACACGTACCTAGGGTCACCTACCGCAACCTCCTATCTCAGCGCACCTTACGAGAACAACACGCGGCAACATCTGCACAGGTCGTCGTGCAGACAGACACTGACAAAACACAAACACAATGGATCTGACCGCACTTCCTGAACTTCCCGGTTCTCCTCTTCTCCAGAAGAGCGAGATCGAGCTTGAGGCGCTGCAGACTCCTACACGTCTCTCACTCCCTGGAAAGCCGGACGACTCCACGTTTCTTGACTCGCCGCCGGATCTCACACCAAGCTTGTCTCGGGACATGCCTCGTCTGCGGGAGATTGCCTTTGGTAGCAGCTCCTTGAAGCCAAAGCAGCCGAAGCAGGATGGAAAGCGCGTGACTTGTATGGGCTTCTCCGAGCTTATCGACGTCTTGCCTGAGCTCTCACCTGAAGAGATCAAGGAGTACTGGCTTCCGACGATGGAGAAAGAGGCGATCAAGCTGAGACAGATGATGGACGAGTTGAAGTTCACCACCAAAGATGAAGCCAATTTTGACATTGTTGACTTTCTCAATGTATGTCCATCGCCCCTTTATCTTCTCTTGATATCTACCGTGTACGATTTCTCCAACGCTATGTCATTTAATAGCGTGTATCTTTTGAGCTTCAGTGCTTTCATTCAATATAACAGCATGGCAGCTAACAATCGACCAGGAGATCCATTCCGGCTCCGCATCTCCAGAAGAGCTGACCGTCTCCACAAACATGATCAAGAACCGCCTCATGCCGCTCATCAACGCCAACATCGAGCGTATCAAGACGGACTACGAAGCGCGTCTCAAGATGAAGGACCAAGAGATCACCGGACTCCTGCAGTTCCACGACTCCCAAATCAGCACGCTCGCCTCATTCATCCGAAAGTCCGGCAGCGCCCCACGCAGCCTCCTCGAAGACTCACGCGACCCGCTCGTCCAGGACGTCAAGGAGATCCTTCTTCAGGACGTGTCTTCCATGCACAACGGACACAAGGGCGGGAACAACAGCAGCAGCCGCACCACCGGCTACATCCACCTCCCCGCGAGCGAATACGCGTCCCAGGAGACCGAGATCGCGACCCTCAGGAGCCGCATCGACGGCCTCGAATCCGCCAAGGCGAGAGTCGAGGAGAAGCTCAGGGAGTACAAGGAGGAGATCAAGCTCTTCAAGAAAGACATCCGGGGCTATAAGAAGGACGAGAGGCGCCACACGCGCGAGATCCGGGACAAGGACGCCGAGATCGGCGAGCTGAACGAGAAGATCGCGCAGCTTCTCAATCGCAACCACAATCACAATCATAATAACAATAACAATAACAATAGTACCATCACGAGTCCGGTTTCAAACACGACGACGACCTTCTTCTCCTCCCGTGACAGCAGATTCGACAAGGAACTCCCCTCCCCTCCTCCGCTGGAAGGGTGGAAGGAAGAGCAGCTGAACAGGCAGCAGCAGCAGCAGACTCTAAGTCCCTCCATCGAATGCCGCAAGCATTCCACCGCGATCCAGCTGGCCGAGCTGCGCGCTTCGAACGACAGCACGCGCAGCTTCAGCGACAGGATCCGGAGGCTGGATGTGGAGGACGACGAGGGCCCGTTCTTCATCTACAAGGCGGATAGCAGCTGAACTGAACTGATTCTGGTTGCGACTTTTTTTTTCCCCTACCATGTCATGTAAGCTAGTCTGATGATGTCTAGGTAGGTATGTACCTGTACCTGTACAGGCAGTATCTACTTACTTACCCAGCGAACCGGGGGTCACGGTAGGGAACAAGCAAGCAGTCTTTATGCGGCTGGCTAGATGGTGTTTGACCTTAGGGTTTTTTATACCTACCCTTTTTCCTCTATTGTTCTTGTCATCATCTCCTATGCCTCCCTTCCCTCAATAAATGGAGTCCGGTGCCATGTCTCGGAGGTCTAGGTCTAGGTCTAGATTTAGTGTACCGTACACAACACAACACTTGTTTCCATCCTCAAACGACTGTTTTTGTCCATTTAGGCATGGATAGATTCGATATGGATCTGGAATTGAAGCCTGAGTTGCTGTTGTTTGTTGTTCTTGTTGCGTACAGTAGATACGATCAACCAGTCAGTCAATCAGTATAGCATGTTTATGTTTGACTTCGGAAACAGAAACTGACGGTAGGGGGAGGGGGGGGAATTATGAATAAAAATGCGAACAGACAACTTGAGTCTATCAATATTTGGGGAAGAGGGGGGGGAAGAGGGGGGGGGGGAGAGAAATAATAGACATAAACACTACTAAATTGATTATGAACACTAGTACTACCTGATATGTCATATATCATAAATACATGCATGGACATAGTTCTGGATATAGGAATTGTAGATGAACAGACATCAGGTACCTAGGTAAGCATGAAAACATATAGGTACTAAGTCATATACGTCTAGACGGGGGAGAAAGGCACGACAAACCTTGTACGCATACAGGCCGCTGACGGAAAGTTGTATTGGATGTAGAACTTGAATATCATACGACAGACCTACAACGACGCATAATGACTCCTCTTCCGAATCGCCGGCCCAAACTTAAAGAACACATACGGCACGGGAACCAACAAGGCACTCAGCGCCCCCAGGATGGTCAACGTCCACGCCACGCCCAGATTCTTGTAGAATGGCAACGACACCTCGATCATGGCTCCCGCGGCGACGTACCGGATGAGGGTGACGCTCGCCAGCGCAGACGCCGCATATTCCTCGTAGCTGTCGATCACGTACTGGTAGCTGGAGATGAAGACGCAGACGATACCGTACTCGAACAGGAGGGACGAGACGAGCGGGGACCAGGGCGAGATGGAAGGGCGGGTGGTTCAGCCCATCCAGATCAGGGAGGCCGGGATGGCCGGGGCGCCGAACATGGCGAAGTAGAGGCGGGTTTCCGGCGGGGGGCGGGTCTGGCCGCGTTCGAGGGCGCGGGCGAGGTCGCGTTTGAGGAGTTTCATGGCCAGCGGGATGAGGAGGCCCGCGAGGAAGACGCCGATGGAGATGCCGACGAAGCAGACGCCCGTGAGGCCCTGCGAGAAGTGGTAGGTATCGGTGAAGATGAAGGTGTAGCCGGTCAGGAAGGTAGAGAGGATGATGTAGATGACGGTCAGGTACAGCGCGACGAGGATGATGATGGGTTCGCGGAAGAGGAGGAGGAAGGGCCGGTAGAGGGCGTGGCCCAGACGGTAGAGGAAAGTGGTCTGTCGGACCTCGATCGCTGCGCGATATCTCTTGTCTCCTGTCAATCGTCGTAGGTGCTGGGCCTTCCATTTGAGCAGGACGGGGTGGTACGTCTCGGGCTGGAAGAGGAACACGATGGCCAGCACCAGCCCGGAGAAGATCAACGTGATTTATTCCACCCAGCGCCAGCTGATCAAGGGGCTCTCTCCGATCCAACCCCCGGGGACGGGCCCGCATACGGGACCGACAAATGCGCTGCAGGCGAAGATTGGGAAGGCATATACACGCTCAATTGGTGTCCAGAGGTCGGAAAGCGATCCGCCGGCGCAGACAAGGGGAGTCGAACCAAACAGACCTGCGAAGAAACGGCATACAAGCTGTGTTCCTAGATTCGGGGCCAATCCAGCACCCATGATGAACAGCATGTAGATAGCTAGTGTCCCAATATATACTGGATTCCGTCCAAGTGTCTCCGAAAATGGACCACTGATCAAGGCGCCGGTCCCGAATCCAATCAAGAAAATTCCTTATGGTGTTGTCAGCGATACTACAATGATAGACTACTTCAACTACGAATAGAAGCAGGAATAGTAACAACTCGTCTAGCGTACCTGTTGCCAAAAATTCAGCCACATCACTGACCCCAAAAGCCTCCATACCTTGCGGCAGAGCCGCCGAGTCAATCGAAGATGCGAACCCGACAACTCCACCGATGAGGGAAATGACCAACGTACACGCAAGCCTCTTCGCAAAGGGCCAATTGCGCGGATTCATAGGGTCCTTGTCGCCCTCGTACGACACGACAAAGACTTTACCCATCGCAGGCCCACCTTCTTTCGTGGTCCGACTGCGCACTTCCACGCCGGTCAGTGATATCCCGAGCGTGGTGCCCATCGTATCCTGCGTCGCGACGGCCTCCAGGTCCGGAGGCGCATCAAAATCGGCGCGCTCTAAATCTCCAGCCGTCTCCACCTCCGGCAGCGACTGTCTCGACGGCATTTGCTCGAGCGGTTGCGAAGCAATTCTGGACGGGGAGACATGGTAATCTCCGTCCGGCTGCTGCTCTTCTTTTTCTTCCATTGACTGGCCGTCGAGGGTCGACTCTTCCGAGGAGTCATCGGCGGTAGGAGCATCAGCCTGTCGTCGCTGGCGTCTGAGCTCGGCTGTTTTCTCGCGATTGCGCTCGATCTGGGCCTCCAGCAGCTTGCCAAAACGGCGATACTGTAGGAAAGACTGCATGGTGACAGCATGCGTCGGCGATGACAACGACGATCAACCAGAGGAGAAGTAGCCTCCACTCAGAGGCTACGGGGAACCACGAGTGGTCTCAACGAAGCGCAGAAGAGGAAAAAAGGGAAACCAGAAAAGAAGCAGATCAGCAGAAGCGAAACGAACTACAGTCCATATCACCAGCCTGCTGTTGATCGATATGGAAAGTGAGCGGAAAAGGAGAAAAGAAAAGAAAGAGGAACAAAAAAGCAAACAGAGGAAAAAAGAGGTATAAAACAAAAAAAAAAAGAAAGAAAAAAGAAATCACTGCCCCGGCAGGATCACCGTCTTTCCAAACGAAAGCCGCATGGCGACATCGACACCGATAACCACAGACAGACAAGCGGACCCTCCCTGACAAAGACAAGAGAGAAGAAGAGCGCGCGTGTGTGTGCAGTATCGCGGTGATAATAGTGGATCTTACGTATGTCCTATGGCTTTCTGCGGTCAATGTCATCGATGATCGACCCATATCGCAACCCATGGTGGAGAAAACGACCCGCCTCCTCGCCCCCCGTCTCCGGCCAATGATGCTGGCCGCGAGGAAAGCTTGACCAGGAGGAAGCCCGGAGAGATGTCCGACCTTGGGGCCTTTTCGCAGCTGTCTTGGTGTCTTGTGCGATTATTACTGTATTGATAATCGGGCTGCTGGCGGTCGATGGTCTGTCAACTGTTTTTCTGCCCGATAGTGTCCGTTGGCCTGGCCTGGTCTGGTCCGTGATGAACATGTTCAGCAATCAAGTCTGCTAACTCTGCTTGGACCAACGGGGGATGATGTCACCGTCACCAGGGAGTCGGTGGACAGAGCCTCAACTCATCCATGGCTCTTATACCACGGCCATCATGTATACTGTTCGAGGAGCCAGGTGGGTTGCCGTAAAAGCCCTAAACTCGATCTCGGCAACTCGGCCGAGGTTTTTTCTTCGCTTAAAAAGAGTCAAGACTCGAGAGGATGAGTTAAGCTTCTCGTTGGGCATGTCGGGTAGTCGGAAAAAGAAGCCATTGACCCTAGACCCTTCTTCTGGTGGACCTGGTCCTCGGACGCCGAACGAAGTCGGTGGAGATAGTCAGATAACGCGGTTCGGAGTTCTGCCCTTGTGCCCCGTCAAGGCGTTCAGCCTGAGCCTCAGCAGTCCATCGTCGCCATCATCTGGCATGATCATCTGCAAGGGCGATCCCTGCGTGTACTGTAGAACGTTCGATAGGAGTAAGTGTCTAGACGGGTATCACGGCTGCCGAACCGCACGTCTTACTAATGCTCGGCTTCTTCCGAGGCCTCTTCTGTCCGATCTTGGCATGCATATCCCATCTATCGGCTTTAAAGGTGTTCTCAATGGCATCGATCTTTCATCTGAGTGCTACAGACAGCTCGAATGGAAGCAGGGACCCTCGATGGAGGTCATCAGCTACCTGTACTGCGTATGCTGTCTTCTGCTCTGTGCGGTGTGCACATGCCCTATCTCATAACCTAACCCGGCGTCGATTTTGCCTAAGGAGGTATATGCACTGGCATCACGGTTCACCAGTCTCGCGCTAATACAATCTTAGGTCCTCGTCTCCGTTAGGAGTTGATCGACCTGCCCCACTCTGGTCTTTCTGGATTTTGATACCGCTGACAATCCTTGCCTGTGCTTCCTTGCCCCGGAGCCCTGTTCCAACGTGCCCCTCAAATTCGACCGAGTTCTACGTCCACAGCATTCCGCCTACTCGGAGCCAGGGCTGGTGAAGGAGAACATCTCCGTCAACTTAAAGTAGACATCAACAAGATAGGAGGTTTGAAGAGATATAAAATAAATAGTTTTTTTTCCATTCTTGCAGTTCCCAACCCGATTTGTTCCATCCATTCGTCCGTCCAAAAAGGAACGTGAATCTCAAAACAGACCATTAACCCCAGCACCGCGCGTAACAACCATACACGGCAGAACAGAACTGGAACTGTCGATGCCAAAAAGGAAAGATCAACTTGCGGGTAGTGAAAGCAGCACTAGCAGCAAAGCCAAGCGCAAGAGAAGAAACACAGGGGCATCAAACGCACGGGAAGTCGATCAAACAGGGTACTTCATCGTGGCTCAACGTACGAATCGCGAATGCGCCGGCGCCTCCAAGTGGAGAATGACATCAAGCCAGGGAGGGTGAAACCTCGAATCTCACGCCTCATGGATGCGCGTATTGACCGCTGGGAGGCAAGTTATCTACATAACGTACAGGAGATTGGTATCTGAATCCGCGTGTCAGGATAGATCCTGCTCATGCCGGAAGAGGGGAGAACTGACCTAAAGGGTGACTGCAGCTCAGCTGGGGCTTCTGGGAATACTTCGTTGCCAGCTCGTCTCGGATGCTGTTCAGCAGCTGCACGTAGCTTTGCTGAGGATTCTTCCTGAGAGCGGTGATGAAGGCCCAGGACATGGCACCGGTGGCTTCGCCGTTGATCTGGGCATCCTGGCTGGTCTGTGCGTCTTTGCTGCCTGACCACATGATGACATCTGCAGGACTGGTCTTCGTCTGTTTGGCCTTTTGGTACGCATCATCTCCCCTAGTGGCCTTCTTGAGGAACCCAACGGCAGAGGACACCATGCCGCCCATGTCTCCACGTGCGTAAGCGGAGACCACACCGAGCAGACCCTGACCGGCTTCCTTGGCCAGGTTGGGCTCCTTGAGCACACCCTGGGTCGAGTAGATGTAAGGCAGATCCAGCGCAGAGCCGGAGTGACACGAGTCGAATATCGCAGTCAGACGAACGCCCGGCTTGAGCGGCCTGACCATGATCCGGTGCATTTCGTCGTCGACGATATGGCCAGCTACCCTGAAGTCGACGGGGTAAATAACTTCGTCATAGCCGTCATCCTCGTCGCCGTCCAGATCGGGCGTCTGACCACCATGACCTACACCGAGTCAGCATGGGAATGGAGCGCAGCAGCAATAAGCCGAACCCACCAGAGTAGTGGAAAAAGAGAGAGTCGTTTGGCTGGGCATCCTTCACGAGCCAGTGCATGGCCCGAAGGATATTCGCTTTCGTCGGTTGGCTCATGGGGTTTTGTTGGTCGTCGGTCAGAATGACCATGTCTTCCCTGGCGTAGCCGAAGTTCTGGTTCAAGTACGTGGACATGTTTTTCACGTCGTTTATGCAACCGCGTAGCTGCCCCTTCTGACCGAAGTAATTGATTCCGATCAGGAGAGCCTTCCTCTTGCCGGTACAATTCGAGTACTGGAAGCTATATCCTTGCGGGGCACCATGACCGAACGCGACCGGGGTTGTAGGCGGGGGAGGAGGGGCGTTCGGATTCCCGTGGTTGTACGAGTTCTGATACGCATTCGGAATGCCTTCAGAGGGTTAGAACTGCATCGATCCATCAGGATGCGCCACAGATAGACTGACCAGGTCGTCCATGATATGCCGGACCGCCATTTGGCGGCTGCGATACTGGTGGTGGTCCCGGCGGCGGTCCGTAACCTGGGCCTGGAGGCGGAGGGCGCTGGAAAGAACGGGTTAGAATCATTGACATCTACTCCAGACCGAGACGGAAAAGAACGCACGTTATATCCACCGTTGTACTGGGCGGGTGATCCGTTGTAGGATTGAGGGGAGGGAGTATGCGTGTAACCGTAGGGGTTGTTGACAGGTGGAGGAGGGCCTTGGCCCGGATATCCGCCATATCCATGCTGCGGAGACCTTTTAGAAGTCAGCTTCGACGGATATGCGACGTGATATAGAGGCGTTGGACGTGCAGGGAGCGCTTACGGATACGGTTGCGGGGAGCCGTAGTTTGGCGGAGGATAGGGCTGCTGAGGCGGGGGATAGCCCGGCGGGCCAGAGTAGGGCGGATAGTATGACATTCCTAGGGGCAGGACGGACGAGAAGGATCAGGAGTGGTGACTATGGAGGCTCTGGGGATCACGCCTCTCGTTCTAGGACCGGCGAAGAGAAGAGAACGCGGAGGTGAGAGGTGGGACGGACGACGAGCGTCAGAGCAGCGGCTGCCACGAGGCGTCTGAACACGATAGACGGATATTAGCTAATCTTGTACGGCGTAGATCAACGAGCGGACAAAAAGAAGATCAATCGAGACGACGGGATGCTTAGTGGTAGGGATCCAGACAGAGGGAAGAGGACACCCCGCACGGGTCCACCGGTTGTCGACAACCAGCAGGGAGAAGAGGATGACGGTGTCTTATACGGAGGGATCTCTGTCCGGTTGACGGCGGGTGAGGTGATCGAGAGCACGAGGCGGTGTTCGAAGAAACAACGGAGATGTTATAGCAGACGAGCGAGGAAGAGATGCTGAGCCCAGGCACCGCGCAGCTCCGAACCTTGGGAAGCTCTTGGGACATACGCGTTCCTCTTCCCGAGCCGCGACTTTTATCCTGCCCTACGGACCGCGATCCACCACGACAGCACAACTCAATGCGGGTGCCAAATAGTTTCCATTGCGCTGTTCGATAGTACCCTGATCATCACATCTGCAAAAACAGCACCGTCGAATGCAACATTCCAATGCATGTCAGAATAATGATTTTTATCATGACTGCCTAAATTTACTTCTGGAAATAATTTTTCCCATCCATTGCATCACCGGCCGCAGGGTCCGGGAGAGTGGAGAAACGCAGCGCACTGATGGATCGACAGAAGAAGGGAAAACGCCCGACGGGCCATCCTGTTCCCGAACAAATCAACTTGCATCCAGACACATCCTTGACACGAGGCTGTGCGTTTTTCCATGCTGCAAGAGTCTTTTTTCTTTCTGCCTTTTTTTTTCCAGCCTGCCACCTCCGGACGCCACAGGCAGAGACGTCCAGTCTGCTGCGTTCCGAGTGAGGCTGTGGCTGTGCAGATTTCATAGGCATGGATGACCCTGCATGACCATCGGACCAGTTGGATATTCTTTAGGCATGCTTTTTCGATCGGAGACTCCGTTCGATCCCTGAGAAAAAAAAGAAAAAAAATTCCTCACTTACGTCAATAGCAGTTGTACAATTAATCTTCGGGCTTCCCTGCCTCTTGGAAGCCGCTTCCACATAGCGGAGGATACGGTTTCATCGAAAAGGACAAAGGAGCCACCATCTCGCAATCTCACAAAGCCAATGTTCCTTTTCTTAGGTTCCATTTTACTATCTCGGTATTATTTGCCAGTGGCAGTGCATCAGGACCCGACCTGCTTTGACAGAGAGCAGTCTGAGCTCGCAGCTCCACAAGCTTATCTGAGCTTATCCGTTACGCTGGAGAAGGGCCGAGATGGCAACAATATCTGTAGTCCAAATCTCAATTTCATTCACGCATTTCCCTCTCTTTACTTTTTTCATGTTTCAGCTCTTATTTTTAGTAAAAGCAGCAGGAGAAAAAAGTTGAATTTATGATCAGGATTACATCAGTGTCTACTCGCACCTCCTTCATCATCGTCGTAAATGGTTCAACTCTCTTTTACTGCCCGTGTCTCCCCTTCATCATCCTCCTCTCCCACCTATTACGTCTGTTCCCTTGTTCACCGTCTCGGCATGCCCCTTCCCCGGCCACGGAGCGCCCGCTGCGCTGCGCCTGGCGGGAGACCGCGCGTGGGAGCCTGTGGCTGAGGAGACTCTTCGTTCTCTGTTGGAAAATTTGTAGTTAGCCAGTCTGTCAAGAGAAAATAGGACTAGGGAGGGACATACTTATCGTCTCATCAACGCTCAGGATCAGACAAGCAGCCTCGACAGCGGCCTGGATGGCGTTGACTTTGACCAGGCTGGGCTCCCACACGAAGGCTGCCATGTTGTCGCGGACGCCCTCGTTGTCGAAGTCCACACCGGCCCAGATGTTGCCCTTGCGGTGCTCCACACGCAGTCTGTTGAGGATGTCGGTAGCGTCGAAACCGGCGTTGTCACACAGCTGGCGCGGGATGACCTCGAGGGCCTTGGCAAATGCCTTGACAACCGCCTGCTGCTTGTGCGGCACGTTCCGGTCGGCGAAGCCGTGCAGGTAGCTCGAGAGCTCCATCTCGCAGGCACCTCCTCCCGCGACGATGGTGGTATTGCGGATCGCACGCTTGACGATCATGATGGCGTCATGCAGACTGCGCTCGACCTCAGCGATGAACTGCTCTGCTCCACCACGGAGGACAAGCGTGCAGGTCTTGGCACCAGGGCAGTCAGAGAAGAGGTTGAATCGCTCTCCACCGACCTGTCGCTCCTCGAAGAAGCCGCAGGTTCCCAGGTGACGGTCCTGAATGTCCGAGCAGGTGGATTGCATGGAAGCGCCAGTCGCCTGGCACACACGCTCCATGTCATCCGAAGCAACACGGCCGGCACAGAAGATGTCACGGTCGGCAAAGTACCTAATTTAGGTTAATCCAAGTAGAACATATGGTGTATTGGATGTAAAACATACTGTGTAGCCAAGTCACCAATAGGCAGCTTGCTCAGCACAACCTTAGCACCCGTCTTGTAGATCGCCTCCAGCTTATTGTAGATGATCTGCCACTCCGCGTCGACAATGGCCTGGTACTCCGAGACCTGCTCAACTCGGACCTCAGCGTTGTCCTTTTCACTCTTCAGTTCCAGCTCGACGTTCAGGCACACGATCTTCGGGTTCTTGAACGACTTGGGCTGCTGCTCGAAACCGGCATACGAGAAGGTCTTCTTGAAAGCGACACCGTTGACAAAAAGCGAGTCCTGGAGAGCACCACCGTGAACCTTCTTGATGCCGATGAGCTTCTCGTTAAGGTCTTCCTGGTCAAGGGAAAGCACGGCGTCGACCACCACTGTAATATTCCATCAGCTTCTTCCCCCTCAATATACGATCTGGAACGGGTGGCTCTTACTCTTCGTGAAGAAGTCCGCATTCCGCTTGATCAGCTTGCTGTTCATCGCCGTCCCAGCTAACCGTCTCAGAGTCTCGATCTTCTTCTCCTGGCTGCCCGCCGCATCGATCATGTCCACCGCAATCTCCTTGATCTTGTTGACGGCCATGGCGCTGGCCCTCCGCAGGCCCTTGATGATCGTTTGTGCACTGACTCCCTGCTCAACCTGGTCGCGGACCTCCTTCAATATCTCACCGGCAAGGACAACCACGGAGGTTGTTCCGTCGCCAACTTCGGCATCTTGGGAACGCGCGATGTCGGTAAGGATGCGGGCGGCGGGGTGGACGATGTCGAGGAGCTGGATGGGATGAACGTCAGACCGCTGTTACAAGGTATCTAATAGTCGGTCTCAAGGTTTTAAGTAGAACGCACCTTCATCACCGTCGCTCCATCGTTGGTAATGGTCTGCTTGCCGTTGCTGTCGACAAGCAGCAAGTCACCGCCATACGGACCGAGTGTGCTCTTGATCGTAGACTGCACCGCAACACAGGCGTTGATGTTCGATATGATCTGACCCTTTCCTTGCGAGGTATCCGTCCCTGATCAAGCAAAATATCAGCGAGAGTCGCGCGACGTGAGGGGAGTGGCAGGTCGGACGTGATACGTACCCTCTTTCAGCACGATGATCGTGGGTGCTTGGCCGGAGAAGGCCATGGTTGTGGGAATGGGCTCTGCGCCGGTTTAGCGAGAAAATAGACGCAGAAAAGGGGTTTATATTAAGTCGGTGGGAGGAAAGAGACACGTATAGCGTTGATATGTGCCTCGAGTGTTCGCGGGGTTCGTCTCGACAGCTCTGGGGCTCACGTTTCCGACCAAAATTTCCCTGGAGCTTCCTCGAAGCCAGTCGTCAAAGCACAATGACGGTGACCAATCACGACCCGCTCCGTGACCCCTACCCCTCGACAGCCTTCCATGACAGCTTGCTAGCAGGACTTCTATACTACCAGTTGTTTAAATTTATTTATTAAGGATACTATATTACTACAAGTATCGAAAGGAAATCGTCCTCTAGCCGAAAAAAAAACAAACTCGCACATGTACACCTCTAACGCCCCACTAATCATGCTGACAAACGAAAACCCAATGTCACGAAATACCTCCCCTCTTGAGGCAGTCATCCTCACCACTGCGGAAATGCAATGATCAATTAAAATCCAACTCATCTTCCGACCTATCAACATACTTGGCTAGCATCTCCTGCTCCTGTTGCGAGTTCACTAGCCCAAGTGCTTCTCGACGGAGTGCTGCTGCTGCCTCTGCATCCGACCCATCGTCGATCATGACCTGATAACCATTGGTGGTATGACGCCGGACCTCGTCTTCAAAGTTTGGATGAGGCAGACTGTGAGAGTCGTGCCCGTACGGGTCTGGTATGGCGTCGTGTTGCTGAAACCTGGGGAAGTGCTGATTGATATCGATGATCTGCGGGTCCAGGGGCATGTTGGTATAATCGGCTATAGGGCCTACAGGCCCTTGCCCAACGGGGTGAGTCGTTGGAACAAATGGGTTCTGGCTGCTTGGGGCATCTGTCATGAGCTGATCTGTGGGACCAGGTGCTTGGTTCGGCGGCACGGTAAGGTCGTTTGCCCGTGGAGGTGGCGGTTCCTCCGTCTTTATGCCATTGACAACAGGTGCTTTGGGTGTCTCTTTGCATTGCGGACAGTCCCTGATGACTCGGCTGACAGTTTCCTTGATCCTCACCCAATGGTATTTTACAGAGACCGTGGCCGTTGTTTTATTGATTCCTCCATGTTGCTGGATGTGGATTTGGCGAGCTATCTCATATTGTTGCTGCGGATCGGACACGACTTCCTTGTCCTTCAACATCAATTTTTCTGGCTCCCCATTCTTCCCACCGACCAGCTTGTAGTGAGTAGCGGCGCTTCTTAGTCGACTCTTCTCGGCCCTGTCGGCACCTCTGGGGTACTTGGAATGTTTGAGGTAGTACCTGATCTTGTCAAAGCGTTCTTGAGTCACAGAATCCTCACCTTCGGGGCCCAGGTCCCTGCCATATATGATGGCATCAACGAGTTGGTCAGGATAGGAACGCAGCCTTCCAGCGCCCGGAACCTTGCCAATACGCTTGAAACCTAGGGCATCCCAGATACGACATGAAGCAACATTATTTTCATATACAAGGTTGAAAACAGAATATGTGTAGCCCTGTTTGACGTCAGCAAACTCCGCAACAGATTGACAGATTATATGCAACGCCCGTCCCAGATGAGGTTGTCATGAGAAGGTAAGGAGGACTTACCAACTTCGGAGCCCATTCCAGGTATCCTTCTCCCATCAGCCTGCCTACGCCTCTGTTCCGCGCAGCGTCTGTTACCAGGAACATTCCATTACAGATATGGCTGCTACGTCCCGGATAGTTAGGTTTGATATTGAAGCTGCCCAGACAGGCCTTGGTCCAGTCGATGCCGTTCCTCTCCATAGCCTGCACCTCCTGGGCGCTTTTGATGTCTCCCAGGAGCATGACAGCACCGAAACTGGAAAACCAATACGGCCCGAACTGCTCGAGGGGGATGGGATCGATCATGGGATAGGTGTCACCCTTCTCGATCTCCTTGTTCAGCTGGTCTGACAGATAGACCAGCAGGGACCGGGGCACATCGGCTGCGGACGAGAAGGGGACCAGCGTCGCGACAGTGACCCGGTCCCTGAGAGTGACCTGGCGCGGAGAGATCGTGGCCGGCAGCTCTCTATCCGTGGCTATCACGGGGGCCGCTGGATCCTCGAGCGTGGCGGGCATCGTGCCCTGAGCCCGGTCACGGGACTGCTTTCCAGATTAGTCTGCGGAACAGGTACATGGCCAGAGCTGAGATTCATGGCGGGCAAAGTGGTACAGGGCCGCAGTACGAGAAGTGAGTACTACAGCAGAGGGGCAGATCTGGGGCGCGCGGCAGAGACTTTACCGGAAGGTTGCTCAGGCCGGAGCAGAGACGCCGGGCAGATCGAAACAACACAGATCCCTGGCGACTCCAACGGCCATCTGGGGATAGACTCGGTGGGGATGCACGCTGTGCTGCAGCGCTGCTGTCGACGGCACTTCGGGGACCGCTGAGTATTCTCGAGACCGGAACGTGCTGAACGCAGCTGAGAAGACGTCGTCCCGCGCCTGCTGACTCAGCCGCGGACCATCGTCGGCCCGGACCCCACGCGTTCCCCATTATGTCATCCTGGCATAACCATAGTTAAACATACCGTTGTGCATCGCGCTGAGCGCTGGGTCTGATGGCATCATATGTATCAGATCCCATCTTCACGGACGGTATTCTATTCTTGTATTCATGTAGGAGCTCGGCGGTGTGCGTTGATTCGTTACAAAGTCAGGAGCAATCACGCCGGTATTAACCTAATGCAGTATATGCATCAACTGAACATGACATCCCAGCGTCCACAGTACTATGAAAACACCCTTGAGCCAGTCAAGATTGACAGGGAAGGATTGTCAACGACACTGAAGGAGCTGCAGTCTGCAGTCAGACATGGCGTGGACTTACTCCAAAAGGGCTGTCCCCCCGCTGAACCTGCCGAATATGGCAGCATGTACTCTGGCGCCGCAGGTAACTTTCCAGTAAATCTGCGTTCAACAATTCCAATTTATTGCAACAGAAGCTAAACTACTCAAAAATGTAGGCGTTGCGCTCACATTTCTTCGTTTGGAGCGCCAGGCTGGATCTCTCTCATCGAAGAATGCAGCTCCGCTCCATGACTTCTGCAAGCTTGCCAGAGAACGGATTCTTCCAGAAGGGCCGGAGGCGTATTTTCAGCCCGGCCGCCTGTCTCCGTTAGAATCTTCATACCTTGCCGCTATTACTCTTCGTCTTACAGCTGCGTGCTCACTTGCGGACGAAACCAAGGGGGACTCCGGGCAAAGCATCTCCGCACAAGATATCGCGGACCTTGGAGAGGCTGTTCAGCTGGCACTGCAGCACGGACATATTGTGGTCCACAGGGGTCGTAACATAGGTGGTGACGAAGTCCTCTACGGCCGCGCTGGGCTGCTGTGGGCGATCCTGAATCTTCGACAACATGTCTTCGACGAGAAGACCGCAGAAGCGTTGGAGCCTACCTTTAGGGCCGTCCCGGAGTTGGTTGACGCTATCGTAAACTCTGGAAAGAAGACTACCCAGGCTTTTGCTGAGGTAGCTGGACCAGAACAGGCGCTTCCACTTATGTGGATGTGGATGGAGAAGCACTATCTCGGAGCGTAAGTGTATAGTGTATCCATTGGCATTAGAATGCTATCAATACTAACATAAATGGGGGCACATCTGAAGTATCCACGGTGTTGGTAAGACATAACTCACATTCATAGCACTTTCTATTACTAATCTACATCACTTTCAAGCTGGTATCCTGACTGTCCTGCTCCAATGCAAGGTGGAGGAGCTTGATGATGGAGCCTCGCGTAAACACATGCCCCTGATAGCGGACACGATCACGAGCCTTTGCCGCGTTTGCATCGCAAATAACGGCCACCTTCCCTCGTCTATGCCTCCCCGCTCTTCCGCACGTGGTTCTCCTATGGTGCAGATTTGCCATGGCGCTCCGGGGATCCTGCTGCTCCTTGCAACCGCCAGGAAAAACGCATACCTCACCTCCCGCTTCTGGCAGCCCGAATGGGACCAGGCAACTCAGCTTGCCGCAGAGAGAGTCTGGGAAGAAGGCCTGCTCTCGAAAGGCGGCAGCCTCTGCCACGGCCTCGCAGGTAATGCGTGGACGTTCTTGCTCCTGCACGATTGCTTCGAGTACGACGTCGAGGACATGAAACAGGCCAAACGCCTTTTCACGGAGAGAAAGCCCGAAGCCCCTGACGGCACCAAACACGAGCTGACCAGCGACTACTTCCTCTCCAGAGCCCTGGCGTTCCTGCTAGAGGCGCGGGAGACGAAACCCTACAGCTCGGGGTCGCGGAAGACGGCACGCGACTACCGTATGCCAGATGACCCGTACAGCCTCTTCGAGGGCCTTGCGGGAAATGTCTGCGCTTGGGCAGAAGCGTGCGCGGTGATCGAGGTCAGACTACGGAAGATGGAGCTCGAGGACGAAGGTAAGGTGAACGCGTTTACCAGAGATCAGGTCTTCAGGGAGCACATGGAGCGAGTATTAGGGTTCCCCGGTCTTGGGGGACATGGACCAAGAGGGTTCATCTGAGGGAGCGTATCGTCGGTCTCTCTTGGGGATGGCATTCTTTGCCCTTAAAATATGTATTTTCCCAGTATTAATTTAGGTCGCGGTATCCAACAGTCCGTCATAGGTGACGAATGAAATGTTCATGATCATGGAAATTGTATGAGACATGAGAGTTGATTCTGAACGATTCAACGGAAATATCTATTTCGAGTGTTGTGTTCATCACCGTCACTCTTGAGGGCCTCTCGGTGATAGTCTCCATAAAGAAACTTGTAGTTGTAGCAAGTTACGCAACACAACTACTGGTTGCTGGTAGTAGTATTTTCTGGATACAAGGACAGGCTGCGAAAATTGGCACACCACCTGGTACAACAGCACGTACGACGACATCTGCAGTCGAGTGTCCGTGGATGCGATTGGTGAGGTCACAAGGTTGACGAATCGCCAGCCCCGTGATCGGCTGTGCCATCAAACATCTCCGCAGAGTGGCTCAGCTCTGGTCATGTTGGGGGCCGCATCACTTTCAACTACAATACCATTACTGGGAAACCACGTCCACGCTAAGTTACGTTATGTTGTTTTATTAATTGCAGAATCGTCCTGATGAATGTTTAGACAGAATGTCCAGCCTCGACATCCAATCGCGCTATTGTATAGAAATACCAGCGCGCATGGAAGAGATCCCTCCATCGTACGAGTCAGCTACTGCTAGAGATGCCTGGGCCATCATCGCCCATTACATACCCTCGAGTGATCTCTGTGCTGCCTCGCTAGTCAGTCGGAGATGGCACGAGATTTTCATGCCCTTTCTCTGGGGAGACCCTGCTTCCCATTTTGGCACGGACAATGATGCAGTCTATGGTGAGATGGACACAAGATAGCCCATGCATCTTATGCAAGTCTATGCCATACTGACTATATATACTAAGTCGCCCTCACGCGGTTCAGGAGAACATTGAAACGTGCACGGCTCAGCGTTCGAATGCTGACCCATACATTGCATCTTCCTCCGGCCCTATCAGAGATCTATGGAGGGCCGCGCCCGGAATGGCTGAGAGAGATACTTGGTTATCTGCCATGTCTTCAGTCATTGATAGTCTCGAAGCTACCTTTCTTCGACCACAATGCAATGGTCGCTCTGAGAAAACAACTACCAAGCCGCCAGACGTACAATCTCCGCTTGCTACTGGCAGAACGAGAACCAAATACCACTTCAGCTGGGATCGCAGAAGCGCTCTCACGATTCCCTGCACTGGTCTACCTCGATTTATCGTACACGACATCGGCCCGAGATCACTCGGTGCTGTCCACATTATCTCTACTGCAGGATCTCCAAGTGCTGAAGCTACGGGGGATCGGTTTGAAAGACATGGATGCCGAGTTCCTTGCAAATGCAATCGGCACGCATGTCCGGTTTCTCGATCTGCGGAATAACAAGCTTACAGATATGGCCGTGAGGTCGTTGATGCAGGCTTCCTTCCTGCCTCCGGAGAATTCGTTCGATAATGGAAGGGATGCCGCGAGCAGAATGAGACGACCATCCTATCACTTGGGAGATCTCCTGAAGAGTCCGGAGCTGGATGAGATGTTCATGCAGCAGCTAACCCGTCCTTTAACAGGGCATTCCTTCTTTGAGAACTTGCCGCATGGTGGTATAACACATCTCTATCTAGCTGATAACCAAATAACTGTCGAAGGTGTGGCAGGCCTACTGGCCTCCGGCAGGCTGCATGTACTCGATATTGGGACGGTGGATACCGCGCAGTCAATAACAAGGGGTCAGAATGCAGTCCCGCATGGCCATGGAGACTCCTCAGCGGGCTTCCCTGGTGCCGAGAAATTAATACCTATTTTGGGCACATCTGCTAAAGAAAACCTGACATATCTCAGGGTCCATCATGCAGTGGTGACAAAAGAGGCTCCAGTAAATAAAATATCACCCGCCGTCTTACTCCCTGAGCTTCCAGGAGGGATTGCACACTCTGAGCTCTCTGCTACTCAACAAGTACTTGAGCTTGACGCAGAAAACGAGATTTTTGAGCTCCCGTCAGGGTCAGAACCTATATTTGAGCTTGCAGATACATCAGTCTCTCCCGTCACCTCGTCATCTACGATAAATGGTACTAACAGCATAAGGCACACGTGCCACGAGGATGAACCATTACCCGAAGTCAGACGAGGATCTGTTTTTGCGCCTGAAGTCATCGAGCCTGATACTGAGGACGAACATATTATTCTTGATGCTCGAGGAACGGGTCCCTCGCTCTCCTGGCAAAGTCCAGCACAAGAGCAGCTATCTCCGTCTTCTACTCTCTCTGCTGATCACCGGTCTGGAATCTCTGATTCTACAGTAGAACCGACTTCATCCATTCCAGCACCTGACTTGCGAGGCCAAAAAACCCAAGAATTACTTACAAAGAGACCGAAGAGCAGCACGCTTCCGTTTCGAAATAGAAAAGATGGTGCCTTTCCATATCTCCATCCTTCCCATGTCCCCCATCTGGAGACATTAGTCCTCACTGACATTCCATCACACGTACCCGCAAACTCCCCAATTCTCTCATCCCTGATCCGTTTCATCACCGACTGCTCCAACGAAGAACTGCTCGCAACTCTCCAAGCGAGATCTAACTATTCCCTCCCTCCCGGTCGAGCTCGAATCAACGCAGAAAAACAGCACGCGAGAACCCTCTTTGCCTTGCGGCGTCTGGTCCTGGAAATCACACCCATCTCTACGAGGAGCGGGCAGAAGAACCTGACTCCTTGGAAACCAGAAGGCTACCATAACGCAACATTCAAATCCAGCACCGGGGACCAGGACTCGGAGAATCTGTGGTCAGCAGCGATGAAAGACTTCAGCTTTTTCGGAAACGAGGAGTGCGGTATTCCAGAAAACGATCCAGGAAAGTACTTCCCCATGCCAGTTCTAGACGAGAAGGTCGTTCTGGTTCCAGAAGACGAGAGGTCAAATCACTCACGCCCATCATCGGTGATTGACTTCTCCTCTCCCTTGTCTCTGAATAGTCCTTACAGTAATCATAATGACAATACCCTCCACCAACCTAGCCCTCATCTTCGCTCGCGACTGAACTCTATGATTTTGCAGCCAACATCATCGCCTGTCGGATCCTATCCAAACATCTCCCTACAGCCCGGGCAAAATAATAAGAACATCGAGACCCAGCCTCGTTCCACGTCCGAGGAACCAGAAATCGACCTCGTCTCCGAACTAGCAGCGTTCCGACGCTCCAAGAAAGCGGAGTATGAGGCGCTTGTCAATAGCGCGAGGAAACAGCACTATTATTCCTGGACTGCTGCTACTTCTTCTTCTTCCCTCCTATCTCCCCTATCATCAACATCAAGATCCAGATCTCCATCTCAATCTCAATTCCCTGTACCGTCCCCAACGACTGGAACAATGGAACATCATCAATCGACAGTGATACCTCTCTCCGTCGAAGGCCACTGGAAGGGCGAGGTGAAGATCGTGAGGAACGCAGCGCCCAAGGGGAGAAGTGGGGTTGTGGATCTGTTTGGGAATTATTTTGAGAAGGGGTATTTATATCCTTGATCCATTACCTTACCCCCCTCTCTTGGAAGCTTCTTGGATTTGCCTACCTACTACGTATATACCTTTTTGGGGTAAATGGCATTACTACTATAAATAGATGATTTTGCCCTTTTATGATTGAATTTGAAAAGGGGGGCGCGCATATTGCTGCCATTATTAGATAGCGCACGGGGCATGCAGAGAGCTTGGGCCATGTTTGGGGCTTATAGCACGCTTGGGTACGGAGTAGAACCGAACCATTGGAAAACTGTGATGTGAATATGGTGAAAAAAAAACCGCAGGTTATCCGTGTCGTATGTCTGGTATAATTCTGGCTAAAAAGGGTACATTTTCCATGCAGTTATAACTCTTTCGAGTTAAACCGCACGGAGATGGTGAAATTCTCGCAAATTCATCACGCGGAATTTCTCCCATTCCATCTATCTTTTGATTTTTTTTCCCGGGAATCTTCGCCATTTTTTCCATGACCAGCCATAATCATCGACACAACATGAGGGCAGCAGGTAGTTTTTTCACATCACTACTCCCGTCCCTTTCATTTGGAGATAACCGGCGTTTTCCACTTGTCTGTTTTGTTCCGCGGTAACCCGATTTTTCCATCACACACACCCGACAACGAAACTAGAACCTTTACGCAAAGCAAGCCAGAGATGGGTAAAAAAGAAAAAAAAGAGGGGGAAATGAATCAACTCTCTTTTTTTACTTTACGCCGTCTTGGCGGCCTGCTGGGGGTTCAGCTTCTTGCCATCCCGGTTGTACCTGATCCGTGGTGGCGGGGCACGGTTGCGACGACCCTCCCGGGAGCGGACGCTGTAGTAGTAAAATACCCGTCAGCACGATGATTTGCTTTTTCTTTTCTCCTTTTCCCGTAGGCAATTTATCCTCCGGTTGAGGAGTTCAAGATGCGAAGGTCTGGAGGCCAATCATACCGAACAATCTTGCCGTGGATAGCGCAGGAAACGCAGTACTGCAGCTTCAGGTACATCTTGGGGACGGCGTAGTCGGCGAAGACGGAGGCGTCAGAGATATCACCTGGAGATCAGAAAGCCTCGTATTAGCCCAATGACTTTTTTTGTCTGTTGTCCGAGATCCTATCCTCTCCTCCTATCGTTCTTTCCGTTCAATTCTTCTTTTTCCTCCTCTTTTCATGGATCCATTTGAATTCTAAAAGCTGGGTGGAACGTACGGATGGCAGCAGACTCAACCATGTTGCGGATGGTGAATCTCTTGATCGCCTTGTCCTTGGGGGTGCATCGCGAGCAGTTGGAGCAGCGGATGGGCTTGACGTGGCCGCGGCCCTTCTTGTTGCGGCCGCTGTAGAGAGAGAGAAACTGTCAGCTTTGTTCCTTTCCAGTCGTTTTTCCATTGACGGCGGGAGATTGTGTATATCCATCTCTGGCGGCGGAATTGAAGGGAGGGGCGCGGGGAAAGAAACGTCTGGTCTGGCAAGGGAGGCAGGCTTACTTCGACGCTCTCTTCTTGACCATTTTGGCGGATGTCTCTGCGACCGGGTCAGACGAAGAAGCAGAGAGAGTCTGGGGGGAGGATGTCGCGTACTTGGCTGTCGGTTGTGGAAGTCGAAGGCACTCTCGTGATGTGCTGATGTCGGTGTGTGGGCGGAAGCCCTAGACCCTTAAGCGAGCCGGTCACGGGGTCGGCCGCCCGCCGCTGACCTGACCGCCTGTGCGGGCAGGCAGGCATCACGTGCAGGCTGCCCACCAGCAAACCTGCCGAGTCCGGTCAAGCGCGCCGGGCCCAGCCTGTAGGCTCCGTTCAACCCAGGGTTCCCACCGGTTTGAACCTCCAGGAGTCCAGGGATTGTTTATCCTCAGGCGTGAGACGTTCACGCATCTCCTTCGATCCGGCGTTCCAGATCCCCCTGTACGCACGGTCTTCTCGCTCCTCTGCCGCTTCCTGCGCTCATCTCCTCGTCATCCCCCTCATTCAGTCCCCAGATCTCCTCCTCGCTTAATCGCTTAATCATGTCGACCACGGGAGGAACGTATCGGGGTAACAGAAACCTCGGGCGAGGCAGGGTGCCCGAGTTCGATAATGGGTCATCCCACATCCCCCGTCCCAAGGCCGAGGCATCAACGACGCATGCTCCCAGCGAAGTGGGGAGCTCGACGATGAGTGCTGCCAGTAGACAGCGTCAGAACCAGTCGAAGCGTGATGAGGTATTTACAATTTGATCCCAGTGTTCTCGTCGTCTCGCTGCCTTGTCCATTCCTCCGGAAATTTTTTTCACTGATGCTTGGAGACGCAATCAGGCAATCAGGAGGAAGATGGAGGCCGACCTCAACAAGAAGAGACACACCACGACGACGAGACGGCACACCCGCAAAGCGCCTCCGGGAACCGTTCTTGCCCTGAAGCCCAGCCAGGCGCTCCAGATCAAGCCCAGCACCACCGTCGCGGAGGCCGCCCAACTCATGGCCGCGAAGCGCGAGGACTGCGTTCTGGTAACGGATGAAGATGACCGTATCGCCGGTATCTTCACCGCCAAAGATCTGGCATTCCGTGTAGTAGGAGCGGGTCTGAAGGCTCGCGAAGTGACGATTGAGCATATCATGACTAAGAACCCACTTTGCGCGAGAACCGACACCAGCGCCACTGATGCACTGGACCTGATGGTCAGGAAGGGCTTTAGACATCTTCCTGTTATGGATGAGAACCAAGACATCTCCGGTATCCTCGATATCACGAAATGCTTCTACGATGCGATGGAGAAGCTCGAGCGTGCCTACAGCTCGTCCCGGAAGCTGTACGACGCTTTGGAGGGTGTCCACTCGGAGCTTGGCTCAAGCCACCCACAGCAGATTATCCAGTATGTTGAAGCTCTGCGGCAGAAGATGTCCGGCCCGACTCTCGAATCCGTTCTGGATGGTATGCCCCCGACTACCGTCTCCGTCCGGACGACCGTTAGGGAGGCGGCTGCCCTGATGAAGGAGCACCACACGACTGCTCTGCTTGTGCAGGACCAGGGCTCTATCACTGGTATTTTCACCAGTAAGGACGTTGTCCTGCGTGTCATCGCGCCTGGTCTGGATCCGGCCACCTGCAGTGTGGTTCGGGTTATGACCCCCCACCCGGATTTCGCTCCCACGGACATGAGCATCCAGGCGGCCCTTCGCAAGATGCACGGTTAGTTGTGAAGAGATCCGCAATAAAAAAATTAAGCACTGATTCAATGCGACAGATGGCCACTACCTTAACCTTCCTGTCATGAACGAGGCCGGAGAAATTGTTGGTATGGTGGATGTGCTCAAGCTGACATACGCAACGCTCGAGCAGGTCTGTATATGAGCTGCAGTTTCAATTGCATCAGCGGCTGACTTCTGTCTCCACAGATCAATACCATGTCCACCCACGACGATGAGGGCCCGGCATGGAACAAGTTCTGGCTCTCAATGGACCACGAGTCTGACTCGATGGTGTCTGGACAGACTGGGGCTAACAGCCATCACCCGCATCGCTCCGTTATCAGCCCTGATTTTTCAAGGCCTGGATTTGATGCGAGAGACAGCGTTCTTCCGAACGAGTCGGCTTCGCATCACGGGGATGATCAGTCCTCAGTGCTGTCTCACCACCTCCACGCGGAAGAACACGCGCCCTTCCCATTCAAGTTTAAGGCACCCAGCGGCCGAGTCCACAGAGTCAACGTCCTTCCTGCTGCAGGTATTGCGGAACTCGTTTCTAGTGTCTCTGCTAAACTTGGTCCCGAAGCTGAGGCCGTCGGAGGCACACCTACCTGTGAAGACGGCAAGCTCAGCAACACCGGTTTCGCTCTCAGCTACCTGGACAATGAGGGCGACACGGTATCTATCACCACGGATCAGGATCTTGCAGATGCTGTAAGCCTTGCCCGACGGACCGGCCGTGACAAGGTAGACCTATTCGTCCACGACCCATCGCAGCCGCCTATTCCACCGACGACCGAACCGCACCCGACCACGATTAGGTCACCAACCCACGAGGAGAAGAGCGTGACCATGGTCGATGAGGACCCGGTGCCTGAGGAGCACCCCAAGGTGATCAAGGAGAGGGGCCAGTCCTTTACTCACCACCACCCGCCGGAAGAGCAGCTTATCGCGGGTGTGCCAAACGAACTTTTGCTGCCTGGCGCCATTGTGACCTTGGCGGCGGTCATAGTAGGAGTTTTTATCCTGAGCCGGCCGAGTGGGAGGTAGTTCATACCGATACGCTCAGTAAGGGTGGAATAAGACCACCTACCCCAGATCCTTGTCTTCCAGAATGCACCACTTTACCAACCGGATTACCCCTTGCCTATCGCTTTTTTCTGTTACATTTCTAATACCAGGTCTCTCTTTTCGTGGACGCCGCTCATCCTCATCCCCAACCCTGTCTCCGTCGAGCCGTGTGTTTCGTAGCTAGGATTCAATGCATATATACTGTATACTTATGTAGACATGCTGTGTACATTGCCATAGGGGAGAGGAGATTGTTGTTCTGCTGGTGAGAGGCGTCGCACTGAAGTCTCTGTATATGAGGATCACTTTTCGCGAAGCTGCATCGGGCCTTTTTCAAGTCCAGAGGCGCTATCCCGCAAAACCCCAGAAAATTAGTAGATCAGGGATCTGGAGTAAAACGTCAGTATAGAACGTCAGTATAGGAAGTGATGGACTCTCCGCGCTGCCTCGCCTCCTTGGCGCGGTGGAGCTTCCCGCCGACCCCTTGCGCCTTTTCCGGTCTAGCGTCGGCCGGCAGGCGACGTGCGTTCCGAGCGAGAAACACCGCTTGGACTCGCCGGGCTGGATTTTTTGGTTTTGGCCTCACATCCCACCTCTCCTCTTGCGGTGCGACTCTCCCCTTCTCTCCTCGAGTCACCCGGCACGCTGCTCTCCCGGCTCTGATGCAGAGCCTGCATCTGAGCTGTGCCTTTCACTGAGCATCGCGCACCTGTCGACACCTGTCTAGCCCTCTCCCGTGCACCAAGTGTCCACCCCACCAAAAACAAATCCCCGCTCACAGCTCAAAGCATAGTCTCGCGTCCCCTGGCTGTCTTCACGCAATCTTCGTTCCCAGACAGTGCTCTCTGAGCCAGACAAGTCAAGATGTCATTGCTGCCGCCAGAGGTCCACTCAGCACTGTCGCAGCTGCTGCGCGCGCTAACGACCCCAGACAATACAATCCGGTCCCAGGCGGAGGAACAACTCAACAATGAATGGGTTCAGGGCCGTCCAGATGTCCTTCTCATGGGCTTAGCTGAGCAGATCCAAGGTGCTGAGGAGCAAGGAGTAAGTGCAACCATGGTCTATGCGGGGCCCGCCCAGGAAGCTCCCCCGTCGTTGTTGTCGTTCGTCGTGTGTGGAAGAAGATCGAGTACCTGACGCGACCGTCCTCGAATATAGACGCGTTCATTCTCTGCGGTCCTGTTCCGCAGAATTGCCACAAAGACAAGCAAAGACCCGCGCACGAATGAATCCAAGGAGCTCTTCTCCACCCTCACTGTCGAGCAGAGGGTGGCCATCCGTGAGAAGCTGCTTGCCTGCTTGAGCAGCGAGTCGCTCCCCGACGTCCGAAAGAAGATCGGAGACGCCGTCGCTGAGGTTGCGAGACAGTACACTGACAACGGTATGCTCGTTGGCGCATTCGAGACAGGCTGGATCGGTATCTAATCGTGGTTCCTTATCTAGGAGAGCAATGGCCCGAGCTCCTCTCCGTGCTCTTCCAGGCCAGCCAGTCTCCCGAGGCGGGTCTGCGGGAGTCGGCTTTCCGCATTTTCGCTACCACCCCCGGAATTATCGAGAAGCAGCATGAGGAGACCGTATTGGGTGTGTTCTCCAAGGGTTTCAGAGATGACAATGTCGCCGTATGTGACGCGACTTCGGCACCGCTGGTATGATTGGGCTGCTCACCATGTTTGCAGGTACGAATCGCGGCCATGGAGGCCTTTTCCTCATTCTTCCGCTCCATTCCCAAGAAGTCTCAGTCTAAGTTCTTCCCTCTTATTCCCGATCTCCTCAACATCCTCCCTCCTCTGAAGGAGTCGGACGAGAGCGAAGAGCTTTCCAAAGCATTCTTGTCCTTGATCGAGCTTGCCGAAATTTGCCCGAAGATGTTCAAAAGCCTTTTCAACAACCTCGTCAAGTTCAGCATCAGCGTGGTCGCAGACAAGGAACTTAGCGACCAGGTCAGGCAGAATGCTCTGGAACTGATGGTTACATTTGCGGAGTACGCCCCGAACATGTGCAAGAAGGACCCTACCTTCGCACAGGAGATGGTCACTCAGTGTCTGAGCTTGATGACTGATATCGGAATCGACGATGAGGATGCCTCTGAGTGGAACGCTTCCGAAGACGTGAGTGTTGCGACCTTATATGCTGTGTCTGTGTATTGACCCCATTGTTAGCTCGACCTCGAAGAGAGCGATTTGAACCACGTTGCGGGAGAGCAAGCGATGGATCGTCTGGCAAACAAGCTGGGTGGGCAGGTCATTCTCCAGCCGACCTTTAGCTGGGTGCCACGCATGATGTCGTCCTCCGCGTGGCGCGATCGACATGCGGCTCTCATGGCCATCTCCGCTATCTCGGAGGGCTGCCGCGATCTCATGATTGGGGAGCTGGACCAGGTGCTGGCTCTGGTCGTCCCGGCCCTGCAGGATCCTCACCCCCGTGTGCGGTATGCTGGATGCAACGCTCTTGGTCAGATGAGCACCGACTTCGCTGGAACGATGCAGGAGAAATACCATTCTGTCGTTCTGAACAACATCATCCCGGTTCTTGACTCTGCGGAGCCCAGGGTTCAGGCTCACGCTGCTGCGGCCCTGGTCAACTTCTGCGAGGAGGCAGAGAGGCAGATTCTTGAACCCTACCTTGAGAACCTCCTCAGTCACCTCCTGCAGCTGCTGCGGAGCCCGAAGCGCTTCGTCCAGGAACAGGCTCTCTCCACCATTGCCACCATCGCTGACTCCGCAGAGACTGCGTTCGGACAGTACTATGACACACTCATGCCTCTGCTGTTCAACGTTTTGAGGGAGGAACAATCGAAGGAATACAGGTTGCTGCGCGCAAAGGCGATGGAGTGCGCCACCCTCATCGGTGAGTCCTGTCGTCCTGTCCTGCAATATGCATATATGACTAACGTGAACAGCCTTGGCCGTTGGCAAGGAGAAGATGGGACCGGACGCTCTGAACCTCGTGCAGCTTCTTGGAAACATCCAACGTAAGACCCTACCCCAACCCAACACACAAGTTGATACATTCTTACATCTATTTCTAGAGAACATCACCGATGCAGACGACCCACAATCGCAGTACCTCCTCCACTGCTGGGGCCGTATGTGCCGCGTCCTTGGCCAGGACTTTGTTCCTTACCTCCCTGGCGTCATGCCCCCTCTGTTGTCTGTCGCTGCCGCTAAGGCCGACATACAGCTCCTGGATGATGAAGACCAGATCGACCAGGTTGAGCAGGATGAAGGCTGGGAACTGGTTCCCCTCAAGGGCAAGATCATCGGAATCAAGACTAGCGCCTTGGAGGACAAGAACACCGCTATCGAGCTCATCACTATCTACGCCCAGATCCTGGAGGCTGCCTTCGAACCCTACGTCATGGAAACTATGGAGAAGATCGCCATCCCTGGTCTGGCCTTCTTCTTCCACGATCCTGTCCGTGTCTCCTCCGCCAAGCTGATCCCTCAGCTTCTCAACTCCTACAAGAAGGCACATGGGGCTCAGTCGCCGGGCTTCGCAGAGATGTGGAGCAAGGTTGCCGAGAAGATCATCGAGGTGCTCAGCGCTGAGCCCACGATCGACACGCTGGCCGAGATGTTCCAGTGCTTCTACGAGTCCGTCGAAGTGGCTGGAAAGAACTGTCTCACCGAACAACATATGCAGGCCTTCATCGAGTCCGCCAGGTCTACGCTTGAAGATTACCAGAACCGCGTGAAGCTGCGCCTTGAGGAAAAGGCGGAGGCTGATGGTGATGAAGAGGACAGCCTCGAATACCAGTACGCTGTGGAAGACGACCAGAACCTTCTTAGCGACATGAACAAGGCCTTCCACACCATCTTCAAGAACCAGGGTGTTTCGTTCCTGCCGGCCTGGCAACGACTCCTTCCATTCTACGATGCGTTCATCACGAGCCAAGACCCGACACAGCGCCAGTGGGCACTGTGTATCATGGATGATGTGCTTGAATTCTGCGGTGAGCAGTCGTGGAACTACAAGGACCACATCTTGCAGCCTCTGGCCGCCGGCCTGCAGGATGAGAATGCGGCGAACCGGCAAGCGGCAGCCTATGGTGTTGGTGTTGCTGCGCAGAGGGGCGGTCCGGCATGGAGCGAGTTTGTCGCTGCCAGTATCCCGAGTCTGTTCCAGGTGACGCAGCATCCTCACGCGAGAACAGAGGAACACGTGTTTGCCACAGAGAATGCCTCTGCAAGTATCGCGAAGATCCTGCACTACAACCCGTCGAAGGTGCCGAACCCGCAGGAAGTGGTTGCAAACTGGATCAACACTCTGCCGATTACGTACGACGAGGAGGCAGCGCCCTACGCGTACTCTTTCATCGCTCAGCTGATTGAACAGTACGTCCTGAGATTTCTATGTTCTTTTTGTATGACATGCTAACGTTATCCCAGGCAAAACCCCGCAGTCTTCTCCAACGCCGACAAGGTGTTCGGCTACATCGTCCAGGCTCTGGAGGCTGAGACCCTCCAGGGCGCCACCGCCGCCAAGGTCGCGGCCATCGCGAAGCAGCTGGTTGCTGCAACAGGTATAAATGCAGACCAGATCCTGGCGAGCGTAAATCCAGATAACCAGATGGCCGTGCGGAGCTACTTCCAGTAAATGTATGTGATCTGATATGATTGAATTTCACATCTTATGGAGCCTTTTTTCGGATGAGACTGCGGCTTTATTATTTCTATCATCAGCATGAGCCTCTCCCATCACCCCCTCTATCTTCATGCCGATACTGACATTTTTTTTTCTCCATTTCACTTTTCTTCCTGTTTCAACATCCCTGTTGTTCTTTGGACTGACCGGTCTTGGTCTTGGTCCCGATTTTTTTGATCTTGATCTTGATCCCCCCCCCCTATGATCCCCCCATGATCCTTATCATAACGCTTCCCCTGAACGTATGAACCTGGCAGATAGAGTTAATTGACTTCTTTCTGTCTTGTCTCTCTATTCCGGTGAGCAGAGCAGAGCAGTGATCTATCTATCTCTTCTTGTATCTTCCCCCGTTTCAGTCAGTCAGCCAGTCCGTTCAGCTGTAGATGCCTAAGTGGATGGAGATAGATAACGAATAGATGAAGAAGAACTTAGAGAAAGCCAGCATGGCCATGATAAACCTAGGTTATTATTATTACTTTACTTGGAATAGGTGGGCATGCGGTATGTTTGGCGTTTCTTTTCTTTTTCTTTTCTTTGGTATGGATCTACATGTAGGCATGTATGCTATGGAGTAAGTAATCGAGTACGCGGTTCCATTTCTGTTCAAGGAGTTGTCAAGCGTGATAAATTCGGCATTTTATATTAAATATTACTTACCGACGTTATTATTATTTGGTGCTGTACTGTACATTTGTAATGGCCATGGTAGGTAGTCATGGTAGACAGAGAGTAGTAATAACGATAATAGACAGTAGGACCGGATCTTTTTCTATCTCATGCAGATCTAATGGTTATGGATGGAGAGACACATGCACATATAGTTATACATGGCATATACTATACTATATTATACTATACAATCGCGCTTAGATACCTACTGTACAGATGCATGCATACATATCTCTTGAAGACACTTTTTCTTTTCTTTATAACCAGAGTGGCTTGTGCTTTCAAGTTACAGAAGCAGAAGCACCAGCACCAGCACCAGCAGATTCCCCAGTCTGATTCTGATCCTGATTCCGATCCTGATCCTGACTTTGATTCTGAGGGTCATTGGCATTTCCACCGCCAAGAATACCACCCACATCAAACAACTGCAACCCATCCGCGGCGTCCTCGTCGTAAACCGCTGTACTCTCAGCTGGTGACGTCGGGACCGTAGGGCCGGGCCCACCACCATTCTCATGATCTTCACTTTCATCCTCATCCTCGTACCGCACGCAGAACTCCCTCGTGCGCCAGATACAGAACGGTCCGACGGCGCCTACGTCGTTGCTGGAACCGGCGTTCACTCCTGGATCGTCGGCAGTGTCGTTGTTGTTGTTGTTGTTGTTGTTCACGTTCGTCAGGTTCACCCAGCCGCTACCGGGCCCGGTGCCTGCTCCGCATTCAGGCTGCGGTTGCGGCTGCTGCTGCGGGGTCCCGGCCCGGACTGGAGTCGCGGGCATCGAGAGCGGGAGGCCCGGGATGGGGTCTCCCCCGCCGGAGATGACTGTTTGAGCGGTGCTTGTGTTGCCCGTGAGGGCGCGGAGGAGGGCGGCCTTGTCGATCCGGGTGGTTGGTGTGGTTTTGGCGCTGCTGGGGGAGCGGGCGCGGGCGCGGGCGCGGGCGTGGGCTCGAGCGTGGATTCCGATGGTGAAGGAGGTGGAGGGTTTGGTTTTCTTGGTTGGTCTTATGTAGTGCTGGCGCGGTTGCTGCTGCTGCTGCTGTTGAGGGGCGGAGGAGGTTGGGGTTAAGGAGGATAGGGAGATGGCGTCCGCGTCGAGGGAGTGGAAAGGCTGATGGCGGGAGTAGATGCTTCTTTGTCGTCGTCTTTGCTCATCGTTACCTAGCTCTTCGTTATGATTATGATTATGATTCTGGTCTTGATGATGATGATGATGCTCTCGAGGAGAGAAAGGCAGCTCCGCGCTGGAATATCCACTATCCCTGCTCTGGCTGATACTCCGGCTCCTGCTGAGGGATATCGGGCTGCCCCAGGCGGGATCCCAGGCGGTCTTGAACATGGAGAACATGGACCCGCGCCGCCTGCGTTCCCTGCCGTTCGGGGACAAAGTGGTGATGCCGTCGGGTACGTGGCCTTGTTCCTGGTCTCGCTGCTCGCGCTTCCGGCGGGGGACGACGAAGAGTGGACGGATCTTGGGGGCTGAGGCGGCGATGATAACGAGGTTGTTTTCGGTTCTAAAAAGATGTAGTATTAGCATAGGAATGCTCTCGGTTGACGGACATGGCGTTGAATTGACTTGGAATTGATAATGACTTTTGGCAAGGAAGGATCGACTCACATGTACCATATTGCAAACGGACCGGTGGCGTCTATCATCAATTCTATCGTTAGGATCTAAAGAATAAACATGGATGTGAATGATGGCAACATACACGTGAAATCATCGTTGCTTTCCAGGTTCTTCAATTCGATGGTCTTGACGATTGAAGCTGCCATTGCCCTGGAGAAGTTAGTCAAAACGACATCCTATCAAAAGACAGGCGGTAGGAAGACATCAGGTCGACTCACACCATGCCGAGAGACATGATCATGGTGAGACTGATCTTCGCGCACACCCGGATATTGAGAGAGATGCAGAGGGTGATGGCAATGACCGTCAGGAGGAGATCGGTCAGGGAATTGACTGCTGTTGACAGCACGGTTGATTAGCCAGATCCTGTCCTTTAGTCTAGTAGGGAGATACTTGATGCAACGCACTCCCCTGAAGGAACCCAATATCCGACTGAATCTTTGGCGACCAGCAACTCCCCGGCTTGGTCGGATCCCAGATCCTTGACACGGGGCTGCACTGCGCATACATGACAATGATAGCCAGCACATTGGCGACCACCTGCAGCACGATCAGGGACCAGAGGACGATGCGGCGGACGGTGGTCAGCAGGCCGAGGAAGACGAGCAGGAACACGGCGAAGGAGATGCGGCCAAAGGCGGGCGCGACGACCGCCCACGAGGCTGCCAGGTACTCGTATCTGACGGCGTGCATGCGCTGCTCCTGGGAGAGGTAGAAGGCGTGCCGGCCGAGGCCCCAGCTCACGGCGCGGGTGATGAGGACGTTGTTGACGACTTGGGAAAGCTGGAGCAGTCTGTCAGATGGACGTTGCATGTACATATACTGTGTACATACATAGATAGAAAGAGGAAACTCACCCATGCCATTATCATCAGGTAGTCGTCGAGGACGACCTTGCGATGGATGCGGAACTGCGCGAAGAGACGCACGAGCAGGACGACGCCCGAGACGCCCAGCTCGACCCAGATGGCGATGAGGATGCCCGGGCCCAAGTCGCTGTCACCGCCGGAGGGGACAGTCGCGCTGGGTGCAAAGGTCATGGGTATGGTCGTCGCCTGCTATATCATGTCTTGTCTTGTCTTCTACTAGGTAGACACCCGGGTATCCTGCATTCTATAGACAGTCTACCCGCTCCGCAGGTCAGACAGCAGGCAGAGATCGTCGACTCCACAGCCACGAGCTCAATGGCATCCTCATGGCGAGAAAAAGAATGCATCTAGAAAGAGGGGGGGGGGGGGGAAATGTCAGATCAGTACAAAGCAAGAAGATAGGTCACTCTCACGGAACGCTGGGGACTCGAATACGTCATGAACGCGATGTGCCACTAATCAGACGGGCGACAAACGCAGCGAATGGACGAAGATGCGGTGGATAGAGAAGCTGGCGAGGTCTAGACCGAAGAAGAAGACCAGATTTCCGTTTGCGGCGATGTGGAGGTCATACAGAGTATCCACACGACACATGGGACGTTCACATGTGTATATACAGGCAGATATACATACATATATATATATATATATATATATATGCCTGAGATCTTATATCCTAGATATAATAGTAAGTATAGTATAGGATGATAAACAAACCGACGTCGAACCCGATCCTCGGAAAACGCTGCTTTGTCAGCAATCTGGGGAATCGGATGCGGGGCATATCAACACCCCTCTTCCCTCTCCTTCTGTCGATTCCTTTTCTTTTTCTCTCTGTAAATACTCTGTTTACACCGTACATATCGAAATCCATTCATATACATAAACAGAAAAGGTAAAAATGTCCTTCCAGCCCCGCAACATCCTCTTCTTCGGCGCCACGGGCAACATCGGCAAACACATCCTGGCCGGCGTCCTCTCCGCGCGCGACGAGTTCGACCGCGTCGCCATCTTCACATCCCCTGCCACCGCGCAGTCCAAGGCTGCATTCCTAGACGACCTGAAGACCTCGAAGCGCGTCGAGGTCATTGTGGGAGATATCAAGGATGAGGAGGCCGTCAAGAAGGCGTACGAGGGTATGTCTTTTACCCCGCACGCTCCATACATATGTCGGTCGTACAGTATACTAGTAGTACAGTGCACATGCTAACTGTCAACGGATAGGAATCGACACGGTTATCTCCGCCCTCGGCCGCCTCGCCATCGCGTCCCAGATCCCCCTGATCCGCCTCGCCGCCGCGTCCCCCTCCGTGCGCTGGTTCCTCCCCTCCGAGTACGGCACCGACATCGCGTACGGGCCCGCCTCGGCCCACGAGAAGCCGCACCAGCAGAAGCTGGCGGTGCGCGCGGCCATCGAGGAGGTGGCCAGGGAGGGGGAGCTCTCCTACACATACGTCGTGACGGGGCCGTACCCGGAGATGTACATGCGTGGGTTCTCCTGCGGACGGGAGGGGGGCGGTTGGGATGTGCTGGGGAGGAAGGCGACGTTGTTGGGGGAGAAGGGGGAGGATAGGGTTAGTTTTACGGTGATGAAGGAGTAAGCCTTTTTTTAACCCCCATCCATACATGTACATGTATAATAACGCCGATCGACTAGTGTCGGCACCCTCGTCCTCGCGACCCTCCGTAACCCCTCCGCGTCCCTGAACCGCGCCCTCAAAGTCAACTCCTTCACCACCACCCCGGCCGCCATCCACGCCGAGTTCGAGAAGCAGACTGGCGGCACGCCCTGGACCGACGTCGTCTACACGCCGCTGGACAAGCTGCGCGCGCTGGAGCAGCAGGCGTGGGAGGCCGGGCAGCCGCAGGCGACGGTGCTGACGCTGCGCCGGATCTGGACCGAGGGCGGCACGCTGTACGAGACTCGGGACAACGGGGTCGTCGGGGAGCCGAAGCTGACGAGGCTCGAGGAGGTGGTGGCGCAGATTGTGCGGGAGGAGAGGGAGAAGGGGGAGAAGGCTAGGGTCTAGTCTATAGTCTAATATACCGCCTTTTGTGAGGTGCATGTGTATATGAGTTTGGTAGATATTGATATGCAGTACATACCTGATAGATATCTAGAGATATAGAGGTCATTGACTATTCTTGGATTGTTTTTATGTACTGCATTTGATTCTTTTATGCATCTATGCTATGTATACTATGTTACCAGACCACCAGGACAGCTACGTATGTACCCATTGTCATGTATGTACTTGATACTTTCAACAAGCTCAGCCCAGGCGATATACAGAAGTCGCCTTATCACCAACCAGGCAAAACAAAAAAAACCAGTCGATCAGACACAAAAATAGAAATAAACACCACGGGTGAGGGGGTTTTTTCTCCCTCCCTCCCTCCGTGAATACTCTCAAACGAGAGAACCTACTCCACAACCATCTCCAAAATCTCCAACACCTGCCCCTTCTCCCTCAGACTGACCGGATTCGTCACGCACCACCGGTCCTTCAGAGAATGCTCCGCCAACGCATCCAACTTGTCCCTCCCCACACCGACCTCCTTCAACGACCGCGGCATGCCCAGCTCGCGGATCACCGCGTCGAGGACGTCCCCGAGATCGGAAGACGCAGCGTCGATGCCGCGCGTCTTCAGGACCTCCGAGACGACCGGGTCCGAGGTCAGGAAGCGGTGGACGCGCGACTGCCGCGGGACGTTGGCGTTGTGGCGGGCGTTGAATTTGCACACGGCGGGGAGGAGGATGCAGCTTGTTTCGCCGTGGCCGACGCCGAGGGGGCCGAGCTGGTCGGTTCTGTCAGTATACATACATGTACGGAGTACATATCAAAGACAAATAAAGGGGAGAAGGGGGAATACCTGATGTCCAATCCCATGACTAGCGCCCAACTCGACCGTCCGTCCATTCACACCCCCGGTACAGGCCGCCATGGCATCGACACTCCCCAACTGACAATCCAGCCGCGCCCCCAGATCCCCCTTGTCCCTCTTACACTTCAACAGCCCCGGCACGAGCCGTCCCAGCGCCTTCTCCGCCAACTCATCCGTCTCCTCGTACCCCATGTTCGAGCAGAGCGTCTCGACGCAGTGATCCACGGCCCGGATGCCCGTGGACAGCCAAATCGAATCGGGCGTCGTGGCCGTCAGGGCCGGGTCGAGGATGACGAGTTGGGGTCCGCGGAGGGGTTTCTGGAACGAGTGTTTCCGGTGCGTCGAGTCCTCGGTGCCGCCGGCGAAGTTGGAGTACTCGCCCGCGGACAAGGAAGTTGGGATGGAGATGATGGGGATGGTGGGCGGGTTGATGTCGGGGCGCTTGTTGGGGCCTTCGGGGAGGGTGGAGAGGTCCTGGGTGGTGTGGACGTCGTTGGCGAGGGCCTGTAGATATCATTAGTATCTATCTATCTATCTATCTATATATATATATGTATATATCGGGATATTATTTCGTTATGCATATATACGTACGAATGCAACAATCTTCGCCCCATCCGTCAAACTCCCCGCCCCCAACGTAACCAACAGATCGGCCTTGACATCCCTCGCGGCATTCACGATCTCCACGATCTCCGACCACAGCGTGTGGCTCTTCATGCCGATGCGCTCGCCGACGACGCGGTCGCCCAGCGCGTCCTTCAGACGCTGGAGGGCGTCGGTGTTGCGCGCCAGCGAGCCCGAGCAGATGATGTAGACGCGCGACGCCTGGAAGGTCTCCTGGGCGTGGCGGGCGGCGGCGGCGGGGAAGGGGATGCCGTAGGAGAGGCGGGGGAAGTCCCGGCCTTCGAAGGCGGGGCGGACGGTCTCGGTCATTTTTTTTTCCTGTTTGTATGTATGTATGCGGATATGTATACGGGTATAAGGGAGGAGGAGGAGAGAAAAAAATGATGTCTGGTCCAGGTCTGCACGGGATAAGAGATATGGACCTAGATACTAAATATATGGTGGATATAGATACAGCATCCCCGCCAGCCCCATGTGCTGACTAAAAGGGAAACTGGCGGAGCGGAGGATGTGGGGCCCATGTGGGACATCCGATCGACGTCGTGTACAGGTGGACGACTGTATAAAAAAGTGGTTTACAAATGCAATTGACCATACGAGAGGATGAACGGGATAGAAGATGTAGATCATGCATGCTGTGCTGTGCTGTGCTGTGCTGTATATGCCATGTACACCCGGACTCCTATAGAAACAAACATCCCCGCTCCTTTTTAGGTACCTAGTTCTAGTCTCTAGATATCTACTGGTACTGTAGTTCCTCTCCGTTAGTTGCCCTGCGCCTTCTTGGCCAACAGGTTCAGCGCGCTGCCCGCCAGGATGAACCCGCACTGGTCCTTGCTGAGCGTGTGGTTGACCGGGACCTCGATCGTCTCGCCCGTGCGGTGCTTCTTCACGCGCAGGCGGATCCGGCCCTGGCCGCCGGAAGTCAGGACGTCATACAGACCGACGGTGTCGACGGCGTCGCACGCGTCGATGCGGTCGTAGTCGGCCTTGTCGGCAAAGGTGAGCGGCACCACACCCTGCTTCTTCAGGTTCGTCTCGTGGATACGCGCGAAGCTCTTGGCCACGATCACCCGGCCGCCCAGGTACCGCGGCTGCAGCGCAGCGTGTTCACGAGCGCTGCCCTCACCGTAGTTCTCCTCGGCCACGACGAGCCACTCGATGCCCGAGTCCTTCCACCGCGCCGCCAGGTCGGGGATCGAGTGCTTCTGGCCCTGCTCGTCGTAGGCCACGTTGGTCTCGCCAGTCGCAGCGTTAACCGCTCCGATCAGCGTGTTGGCCGCGATGTTGGGCAGGTGGCCCTTGTACTTGAGCCAGGGACCGGCCGCCGAGATGGTGTCGGTCGTGCACTGGCCCTTGACCTTGTACAGCACGCGCAGGCCGGACAGGTCACTCTGGGGGAACGGCGCGAACGGCTCCAGACGCGCCAGACGGTCAGAGGTCGGGGAGATCACCACCTCGACCGACGGGTCCGGCACTGCCGCCGTGGGCTTGAAGGCCGGGTTACCATCCGCGAAGCCGGCGCTGGGCAGGTCGTGTCCCTGGGGCGGGCGGAACTGGAACTTCTCGCCGCTGGGGGTCTCGATCGAGTCGGTCATCGGGTTGAAGGTCGTGGAGCCCGCGTAGGCCATGGCTGTGACGACCTCGGGCGAGGCCAGGAAGTTCATGGTGCGGCGGTTGCCGTCGTTGCGGCCGGGGAAGTTGCGGTTGTACGAGGTGAAGATGGCGTTGTCCTCGCCCTTCTTCACGCCGTCGGTACGCTTCCACTGGCCGATGCAAGGACCGCAGGCGTTGGCCAGCACGGTACCGCCGGCCTGGGAGAAGGTGTTCAGCGTCTGGTCACGGTCGAGCGTCGCGCGGATCTGCTCGCTACCGGGGGTGATGAAGAAGTCGGCCTTCGGCTTCAGGCCAGCGGCGGAGGCCTGGCGCACCAGGTCTTCAGCGCGAGTCATGTCCTCGTAGGAGCTGTTGGTGCAGCTACCGATCAGCCCGGCGCCCAGCGTCTCGGGCCAGCCCTTCTCGCGCACCGTGTCCGCGAAGCGCGACAGCGGCACCGACAGGTCGGGCGTGAAGGGTCCGTTGACGTGCGGCTCCAGGGTCGACAGGTCGATGGTGATGAGCTGGTCGTACTCGGCCTCCGGGTCCGCGCGCAGCAGGTTCTTAGGACCCGAAGAAGCGATCTCCTGGGCGGCGCGGGCGACGTGGCCGCGGTGCGTCGCCTCCAGGTACGGCACCATGCTGGGCGAGAAGGGGAAGATGGAGGTCGTCGCGCCCACCTCGGCACCCATGTTGCAGCAGGTGGCCATACCCGTGCAGCTGAGCGACTCGACTCCGGGTCCGTGGTACTCGATCACGAAGCCCGTACCGCCGCGGACGGTCAGGCGGCCGGCCAGGTGCAGGATAATGTCCTTGGGGGAGGCCCAGCCGTTGAGCTTGCCCTCGAGGCGGACACCCAGGATCTTGGGCGCCTTGAGCTCCCAGGGGGCGTCAACCAGGGCGTCGACGGCGTCCGCACCACCGACACCGATAGCAATGGCACCCAGACCACCAGCGTTGGGGGTGTGGCTGTCGGTGCCGAGCATCATGAGACCGGGGGCGGAGTAGTTCTCCAGCACGCTCTGGTGGATGATACCGGCACCCGGGGGCCAGAACTCGATACCATAGCGCTTGGCGGCGGACTCGAGGAAGTCAAAGACCTCCTTGTTGCCCTGGATGGAGGACGGCAGGTCGGTGTCGGCCCCGCGCTCACCAACAATCATATGGTCGCAGTGGATACTGGCGGGCACGGCAGTCGAGGGCAGGCCGCACGACATGAACTGCAGCAGGGCCATCTGGGCGGAGGCGTCCTGCATGGCAACACGGTCGGGCTTGAGCTTGAGGTTGGCGCGGCCGCGGATGTTACGGCCATTGTCGGTGTCGGACAGCAGCGACTCCTCGGGGTTGTCCAAGTGCGCATACAGGATCTTCTCGGCCAGGGTCAGGGCACGCTGGGAGCCCAGCACACGGCGCACCTGCTCGAGGTTGCGCAGGATCTTGGGATACGGCGGCGTGCGCGATGCGGGCGCCTCCGTGGCCAGGCCACGGCGGTGGATCTGGGGAGAGAGGCGTGGGAGCTGGAGTTCGCAGTCACGGTCAGCTTTTGAGAACTCGTGGAGAGACGGAGGTGGAGGACGGGGAGTGGTGGGGGTAGGAAGGGATCAACAGCACAGGCACATTGATAGAGACAGAAAACAAAAAAATAGAGACTCACCCTTGCGGCCCGCGCCCACAGCAGATGCCTCGCCATGTCGTCGATGAAGCTGAGATCGATCTCTGGCCGGAGTTCTCGACGCCTTTTTAGGGCTCCTCAAATCTTTTTTTGCCGCGTCCTGATTGGTCCTCCGCTGGTCCGGGATCGGCGCTTTGCCAGCACAGAAGTACATACATGAACATCTACACAAGCAGGTCGGGTCAAATACAGTATGATTATCTATGCTACAGCGTACATGCCAGAGATGTCGCATCGTCGGGAACCAGGGAATACAGCAGAATAACAGCTCCATCGCATGGCTGCGCCATCAACGCCGCAACCGCCCTCCAGATCCAGATCCAAGATGCCTCCAGATGACCAGGCCGTGTCCACGACAGGCCAATAACAACACATATATCCGTGCGAAAAGAAGACAGCCAAGCATACAGACGGAGAAACGAGAGAGAGAGAGAGAGAGAGAGAGAGGAGGGAGGTACG